>NW_015505541.1:980491-983865 GCF_001515645.1 Sinocyclocheilus grahami
GGTTAATTATTCATATTTCCCATGAGCTGATTCGCTACATAATAAAACATTATCGTTGTCACGGTTGCACTACAGCAAGGAGCGAGGAGTCGCGGGATGAACACAAACACAGTCTTTAATAATCCACAGGAACAAGGAATACAGGGCAGGAACACACAGGTAGCACAATGGGGATAGACTAGTGCTGGGCGGTATACCGGTTCATACCGAATACCGGTGTTTATTTTTGTTATGCTATGGATTTTTAAAATACTGCAATACTGTGTATGTCGCTTAAACAACGTTCGGAACGCGACACTCTTTGAAAGGGGTCCCTTTTCACTGTTGCACTGTGGTGAGGGAACCGCTGTATGTGTTACTAAGCGGGAAAGTTCTGAAACTGAAGCTGTAGAACTAATAGAACGTGATGACACAGAAGAACTCATCCACAATATCCACATTGACCACCACAAATATCCACTGCCCCCTGCCCCCCACCATCAGCTCCTGTGTCTCACACACACACACACGAGTGTGACTTTAGCACTAGATTTAGCAACTTTCCGACCCTTTTAGCGGTTTTTTTCCATAGAATATTCATACTGACAAACCTAGCGACTTTGGATAAACCTTAGCTATGGTTCAGTTGGAAGATTTTGCCAGTGCTGTCCCGCGAACGAGAGGTCTGACTTTCCCGGAGAAGTGTCGCCTCTCTCGGCGTCTGTTCTGTGCAGTGAGCGGCAGAGAAGCAGCTCATTTAGTTGGCCGCACCGCAGCCGACTCGTCAATAAATGAGTACAAAACAGCGTTTCCAAGCACCTGTCGCTGACTGATTGTTTGAAATTATAAATATGAGCGTAGTTCGTCTGTTAATATCACATGCACTTTTTTGTTTGTTGTTTTTTTTAGTTTCTTACTCGGCAGTGCGCTGCATGAGACACAAAAGTAATAAAGCCAAAACAACCGCATAGCCGCTCTTTAGTGTAGATGCATGTTGATTTTATCAGACGATGCTGTGATTATAAATGAGAGTGACCCCTGGTTAACGTATTAAAAGGGGTCGTTTAGTCACTATTTAGTGTGGTATTTTTTTTGACAATATTCACTCATTATGACAGTAAAATAGGGCATTCTAAATCAATATACTGCAGTATTTCCTCTCTCAATCAGTAGAAAATATGGTTAACACCCGGTCATGCATGAAAAAAATACCCTCATGTACCGTGAAACCGGTATAATTTTGAAAAATACCGTTATCGTAAATTTTTTATCATACCGCCCAGCACTAGAATAGACATTTAAGACCAGACAAGAAAACATGGGGCAGACTACACTTTAAATACACAACTTAACAAGGAAATTGACAAGACACACCTGGGAGCAATGAACAATCAAACACAAGGGTAAACTAGGTCACGGAGCACATGGGGAGCAAAACACACTCAGACAGTCCAGAGGCGTGACAGTTGTAAAGTGATGGACAAATAATTAGCTTTATATTAGTCAACTATAAACTAAAATAGAAATAAATTAAGCTACTTTATAAGCACAAGCCTTTCTGACCTCTCCAAAATACACCTCCGTCACAATTAACTGATTCTCAGATAAGGGGTGTCTTCAAGAAAAACATGCAGCTATCAAAGGCACTTTGCATTCTCAATCCAAAACAATTGCCACGCTTTTCATATCTCTCATAAGTCTACCATGTATAACAAATTCTTACTCATTCAAAGACCACCCGGTTTTCACCCCTAGATGGACTGATTCAGGAAGCATTTCTATGGCTGTATGTCATGTAGGCACATTACTTCCAACTTCACATCTTGGCGAGTTTTTTGCCAGTAAATACAAATTTGTTTTGGTCATTCAATTGCATGTAACTCAATTAGGATATTTTTGACTTCCCTTGAAGGCTGTAGTAATGATGCCACCTAGAAATAAAAATTTTTTAGGGCAATTAATATGTGCAAGAAGAGTATCAGTTGAGAAAAAGTTTACAGTAGAAGGTATGCTAGTGAGCAAACAAACAAGTTCCCTTACTGACAGCTAGAATCCAGTCAGGAGATTGACTGCAATAAGTCTAACTGAACAAAGTATCACTTTTCTAGTTGTTATGCCTTTCTACTGAATTAAACATCAGAGCCAATTACGGCTGTTAGATCTTACCAATATTTGCATTTCAGACTGAATAATTAAAATAGAAATAAATTACTTAGCACAAACCTATTCTGACCTTCCTAACACACCTTCCAGTCACAATTAAAGGGGTAATATGATGCTGCTAAAAAGAACATTATTTTGTGTGTTTGGTGTAATGAAATGTATTTATGCGGTTTAATGTTCAAAAAACACATTATTTTCCACATACTGTACATTACTGTTTCTCCTCAGTACATTACTGTTTCTCCCCGCCTTTCTGAAACGCGTAAATTTTTTCAAAGCTCATCGTTCTGAAAAAGCGAGGTGTGCTGTGATTGGCCAGCTATCCAGAGCGTTGTGATTGGCCAAATACCTCAAGCGTGAGACGGAAATGTTAAGCCCCTACCACATTGTGATGATGCCCTGTCAGGCCGGAGCGATGATAAAGGATAAAGATACGCCTTCTTTCTTTATGTGAACATTTGGGCGCCGTTATGCAAATCTTCCCACATAGTGATGTAGATATGTGGGGGCGTGTTAGAACGAGCCGTTTTAGGTAGGTGTGGCTGACTCTTAAGTTTTATAAAGAATATCTCTTTGGATTTGAGACTTTAGTCTTTGCAACTTTACAGATCTTCTTTATGCACCAAGAGCTTGTAACACTCCAAAGAGAAAGGAAAATTTTAAATCGCATCATATGACCCCTTTAACTGATTCTCAGATACGAGTGCCTTTATGAAAAACCTTATTTTATTCCAGGTTCAAAATAAATCACTAATTTATACTACCACTGAGATTTCTGTTCCTATATAAAATTATTAATCGCACATCATGCACTAAATCAAACCTGCATGAATAAACTCTCATGGGTCAACTGCATGTAAATAAAATTCTCTCTTTTTCTAGTGGAGATCATCTCAGCCATATGAGCAGAAAGCGAGCTAAAGATTTCCACTGAGAGAAGGATGTGCAGCTGTTGTCTTTTCAGATTGACCCCATAAGGCCGCTACTAATTGGTGATCTAAGAAGCAAAGCCACAAGCAAAGCGTAACAAACGCAGGGATTATGAATGATAACAGACACCGGCTCGCTGGATAGAGGCTTGCATTTGAGATAATACATTTGAAGGTGATTCTGAATGCATTAGTCACCCTGAGAGATATAACAGAAGCACACAAGACTCCCTAACTCACCCATATTGCATCTGAAAATTATTTTCCTGCCTGAAACTCACCCCCCCCCCCCCCCCCCCCCCC
>NW_015505541.1:984222-989879 GCF_001515645.1 Sinocyclocheilus grahami
CCACACACACATGCTCTGAGTTACGGATTGCATTATATTTGTTATTCTAGAGGAGCTGTGATGGTAGGTTTGGGGGCTGTTTGTCAGTGTGCTGGTACAGTGTGATACTGAACTTGTTTGTTTAGACTGTAGGTTTAAGGGGCAAATACCGGCTGTGGGTGAGATATATGGGGAGAGTGAGTTATAAAGCAATAAAGTGTGGGTCCAAAGAAACACAGATGGCTGCACCCAGTATTTAACATAAAAAAAATCATACACTACACATTCATACATATACACACACTGTACATATTGAGAGAGAGACAGAGAGAGATACACATATGCGCATATATATATATATATATATATGCATACAAACATGGTCATAAGTTTGGAATAATTTATTTAGTCTCTTATGCTCATCAAGGTTAATAATTAACTAAATAAAGAAAAAATAGTAATGATGTGAAATATGACAATTTAATTTTAAGTTTTCTATTTCGATATATTTTAAAATGTAATTTATTGCTCTGATTGCAAAGCTGAATTTCTGCAGCCATTACTCCAGTCTTCAGTGTCACATGATCCCTCTGAAATCATTCTAATATGCTGCTTTGGTGCTACAGAAACACTTTATTATCAATATTAAAAACAGTTGTGATGCTTAATATTTTTGTGGAAATCATTATTTCTTTTCAGGACTCTTTAGAATGTTCAAAAACAGTATTTATTTGAAATGCTGTTACATTTTATATGTTTTTACAGTCAATTTTAGTTGGTACTGTATTGTAAACATATCCTTATAACATTAATAACGATGTTTGATTATATAGAATATCTCATGTTGTCTAAAAAATATTTTCTGAAACTTTTTAAATAAACCATTCATCCATCCATCCAAACTAAAAAGCCAGGCAGGTGAAATAAATGCCTTTTTTGGCATTTATTGATACCATTGTACTTTTTTTGTAAGTGTACTTTTCAACCACACATTCAGAAACTTTCAACTTCCTAACCTAGAACGCACTGAACACCCTCACAGCTTCAAAAACCTCCTGTATTTCTTTTTCAGTGGGTTTGAATATGCTGTAAAGGTCAGTTCCTCCTCTCTACTGCTCTCCACTCTGTGGGTTCTGAGAGAGAGGAGCCCATGTTCCGCTACATGACATTTAACGCATCTCCCTGCGTGTGCCGTCTTCCACAACCTATCCATCAGCACGCTACATTAATGACATTAATGTGGCCTTCGTGTCCCCATCACAGGCATAAAACATCGCCTCTGAGCCTACATTTGAATATGGAAAATAAATATTGGTTTTATTATCAGTATAATTGTAATTTATGAACAGGCGAGCATCACCGTATGAGAAGATGTGGAGATGAAGGAAGAGCTGTTACGCTGGTGATAATGCCGTTCAGGGTGTACAATGACAGCAGTAGATCAATAGGCCATGTGGGTCTTCAGGCTCTTGGGATGGATAAGAGAGCAAGCAGTCACAACTCCTTTTTGAAATGATGCTAGATCCTGTTGTCCAGATGTGTTGCCCTGTTATGCTTTCATCTGATGGCAAGGTCAAAACAAAAATTTAGGCTATAAATAATGCAGTTTTTAATTATTATTGTTAAGGAACTGTTGTTCCTTAAAGAGATCGAAAAAATGAAAAATGACAAACATGAAAATGTATATAAAATACTTTACTCATCCTTATGTCATTCCAGACCTGTCAGCAGTTAATATTTTTTCCAAAGGATTGCATTTTTTTTTTCATGTTATTCAGGCATTTATTACCTTTATGTGGCACTGAGCTCTAAAAAGTTAATTTTATTTAAAGTGTTTAAAATGTTCCAAACCATAGTGAAAATATTTGCTTTTTCATCCATAGGTAAAAACTAAATACATACAGTAAATAAATAATTTTAAAAAATTGTTTAGGGTCTGCAATTTTTTTTATGATTTATTTATACTTTTAATCAGACAGTAAAAAGTAAAACCAGTGTTAATTTTGACAGCAAATTTTGATTTAGTTTTAGTCATAGTCTTTTGACTAAAATGCCATTTAGGTTTAGTCATATATTAGTCATCTGAATTGTTTTTAGTTTTAGTCTAGTTTTAGTCGACTAAATCTACAGTAAATTTAGTTGGTTAAAATCGAATGGGTTTAGTTACAGTGTAATGCATTTATTAAGCATTTCTCTAAAATTCCCAAACTCATTATATATGTTTGATATTAAGGTTTTATCATGATAGACACTGATTTAACTGCGGTGACACACAACATGTCTTTATGTTAAAATGAAATAAAACCACTTCTCATAAAGAACAAGAACATGATCTTCTTTTTAATGAAATACCAATGGTTATATAGGCTAATTATGCATTCTTTATAGCAAATTGTTTACCATATTCTTCATTTTTTCAAGCAGACATATTTATTTCTATAAATAAATTTAGATTAATCTTTAGGGCTACTAAAGTTTTTCAGTCAAGAGCAGTGCGTGATTTTCTGTCTTTTGTTGCTTGATTAACATCAATGACTCAGACAATAGCAACTAAATTAGGCTGCTGTCCCTTTAAAACCAAATGCACAGCTGCAATGGATGTAATGTACTGATACACATTCTCACTGCTCTTTACGTTCGCTTAAAGGGGTCATATGATGCTTTTTTAAAGATCATTATTTTGTGTATTTGGTGTAACAGAATATGTTGACATGCTTTAATGGTCAAAAAGCACATTATTTTTCAAATATTGTACATTATTGTAGGTCCTCTATGCCCCGCCTCTCTCAAACGCTTCGTTTTCTACAAAGTCCCTCCTTCCAACAAGCGCAGTCTGCTCTGATTGGCCAGCTGACCCAGTGCATTGTGATTGGCCGAACACCGCAAGCACTCGTCGGAAATGTAGCATCCCTTACCATAATCGCGAGCTTCATCTTTCAAAATAAACGTAAAGACAGTAAATAATGTCATTAGTTTTACCATCAGTTCAAGCCCGAAAGGGGAACAGAGTCGCGTGACAGACACAGTGATGATGCAGTACACAAGCCTTAATAGTCTTAATTTTGATAAAGAATATCTCTTTGGTTTTGAGACTTTAGTCTTTGCAACTTCAGGGATCTTATCTATCCACAATCAGCTTGTAACACTCCAAAGAGAAAGGAAAACTTGAAATCGCATCATATGACCCCTTTAAGACATAATCAACTGTGTTTATGTGAATACTCGTCAAAACAGACAATTTGACATCATTTTGTGTGTAATTCTCTGTTCATGCGACGCGCTTTCTGTGGGTGTATGCTTCAGTGTCTGCACTCAGAAAACCGTGTCTCTTGCTCCCACATATTGACATTTTTTTACGTTTTAAGAGACGTGCAGAAAGTGTATTTTATCTTATGGGACATAAGTGTTTAAAACGGGACGTCGGTTCATATGTATGCATCTAACCTCGTAACCATGCAGCAGATTTGTTCTGAATGAATCTCTTCCCAAATCGTCCCTCCCTAACATTTTCGTCTCGTTTTTATTCGTTGACGAAAATCTCAATAAATTTTCGTCATAGTTTTTGTCATTCAAAAAGAGTTTTAGTTCGTTATCGTCGGTGAAAAAACTAAATTAACACGGAGGAAAACGTGACATTTATAAAGACATTTATATTTATTTTTAATTAATCACAAAAGCATTATTTTTCAAATAAATGCTGTCCTTTTGAGCTTTATATAGAATTTTATATAATAAATGTTCCTTGAGCAGCAAATCAGCATATTAGAGAGATTTCTGAAGGGACATGTGACACTGAGGACTGGAGTAATAACTGCTGAAAATTCAGCTTTCATCACATGAATAAATTACACTAAAATATATTAAAATAGAGAACAGTTATTTTAAATTGTAATAATATTTCATAATATTACTGTTTTTACTGTATCAAATAAATGGAGCTTTGGTGCATAAGAGAGCATAAGAGAATTTTGAATGGTACTGAATACATATTCCGTGATTAAATATTTTTGTCTGAACTGTTTCTTTAATTCTGCTGTGTACATGTAAATAGGGCTGGGTAAAAAATATTGAACTGATCATCTCCTCCACATTAATACCAGTTTCAGCACAAAATAAACATGACTAAACATCCGAAGGTAAGTTAAAAGAAAGAGTGCCGTATCCTGTCTCATGTAATCGCTCAATCAATGTTTCAGCCGCGCAAAGACGTCAATATAACGGCTTGTAAACAATGTCACGTAACGTCACATTTACCTCAGAAAAACATATTCGGTGACCATAAACTCATTAGTCAGATAGAAAAATAAACTGTAGAGAGGGGCATTTTGCTAAATAAATGCACCATGTAACATATTCATTATAAATTTTACTGTTCTTAAATGTTTAATTTATGTTTGAATAAATTCAAGTTCTTATGACAGCCACCATTATATTTAAAAAAAAACAAATTGAAGTAGAAATATTATTATGTAATTGTAACTTAATTGGCGCCATTGTGCATCTAAAGGGTTAGTTCACCCAAAAATTAAAATTGGCTTGTGTTTTACTCACCTTCGAAGCATCCTAGGTGTATATGACTTTCTTCTTTCAGACGAATCCATTATATAGTTTATATAGTTATATAAAAAATTGTCCTGGCTATTCCAAGCTCTATCATTGCAGTCAGCGGGTGTTGCAGTTGAACAGTCCACAAGTCGTCAAATAAAGCACATGCATTCATAATAAAACGTGCTTCACACGGCTCCGGGGGGTGAATAAAGGCCTTCTGTAGTGAATCCATACGTTTTTGTAAGAAAAATATCCATATTTCAAACGTAATAGACACTTTTATTTCACTTCCGTCAACTGTCATACGCGGAAGTCGTGCCGGCTGATGACGTAGCACATCCGCGTTGCGTGATAAGTGATAAGCGCGGAGAGACAACAAAACAAAACGCCGGTCACGAATTAGAAGTGCAAACCGAAGCGTTGCAAAGAAAAATGTCGGAGGATTTCGATATAAGCCAAGAGAAGACTGGTTTTCCTTTGCTAAAGGAAGGAAACTTTGCTTCCTTTGCTCCTATAAACAAACTCGCGAGACTAGCATATCTCAGAGGCGCGCTGCACATACGTCATACGCCTTCCGCCGGAACACCTTCCGCATATGAAAGATAACGGAAGTGAGAGAAAAGTGTTTATTACGTTTGAAATATGGATATTTTTCTTACAAAAACGCATGGATTCACTACAGAAGGCCTTTATTCACCCCCCGGAGCCGTGTGAGGGACGTTTTATTATGAATGCGCGTGCTTTATTTGACGACTTGTGGACTGTTCAACTGCAACACCCGCTGACTGCAATGATACATCTATTTATATATTTCTTTATTCATATTTTAATATATTATTATCTTATATAAACCAATTGCACACACGAGCATTATCCGGCCTCGCTCCTCCCGACCGCAGACGCAGGTTTACAAGCCACTTTTTCCAGCGTTTTTTCAGTCAAATTCTTGAATTTTACCCCCTTATGAGCAACAAATGTTTGTACACGATAAAAGCTCCTTGTGGTTTCTCGGTTTGTCCGATTTGAGCATCCATAAACAATGCAAAACACTGGCATTTTGAGTTTCTGCTAGTGATTTCTATGGAGAAAAATCACTTCCTGCCCTCCAGCTGCAGTTCGCGCGTCATCAG
>NW_015505541.1:990017-1003746 GCF_001515645.1 Sinocyclocheilus grahami
TACCAGCTGACTCTCATGTATATTTTACAGCATTAGTTGAGAGATTCTTTTCCTTGAGAAAATTTGGCATGCACTGTACCTGATATATATCCAAAATAATTGATATTGAATCGAATCCAATCGGTAATCAAATCGAATCGCAAGTTTGTGAATGAGAATCGAATATGTGTCAAAACCCAGCCCTACATGTAAATATTCTTCACACTAAATCTGACTGATGTAAAGAGTTACAACAAGAGTGTTCTTTCTCTAGTTGCTATAAAGGAGAAAGGGTGATAGCCACTTTCTTCCAGGCAGTGAAATTCAGCTCCTGATGAGGCGTTAAGCTCCTCTGTTCAGGAGTGATTTATTCTAATGGGCAGCCGGGGACCTGATTGCGCTGCGAAGGCGTGGGTCAGTGCTTCTGCAAATGAGAGCTGAAACTGGGCATATTCACGCTGCTTGATCTCACGAACAGCACCAATCCTCACTCAAGTGAATGAACATTGATCTACAAACAGCTTTTTGGATATATAACAAGGTAAAACAATCACCAGAGACTGTGATCACTGTGTCAAATGCAATTGGCGCCATTAAACGTGACTGGGGATCAAGTCTAGTGGCGCTAAACGGCAGTTTCTTCAGAGACCTGTCGGAGAGCCTGAGGGTGATGTCACAATAGGTAACTCAATCGCATAGTCAGCTCCATGTGAGTATTAGTCATTCCTAGTCAACTAGATACTCCATGCGGTGGAGCCGATGGCAGATGAAGCAGGTGGGATTCCATAAACAATGACTTCAGTATATAACAATATAATACAAGATAACATTTATATATTTCTTTATTCATATTTTAATATATTATTATCTTATATTAACCAATTGCACACACAAGCATTATCCGGCCTCACTCCTCCCGACCGCAGACGCAGGTTTACAAGCCACTTTTTCCAGAGTTTTTTCAGTCAAATTCTTGAATTTTACCCCCTTATGAGCAACACATTTTTGTACACGATAAAAGCTCCTTGTGGTTTCTCGGTTTGTCCGATTTGAGCATCCATAAACAATGCAAAACACTGGCATTTTGAGTTTCTGCTAGTGATTTCTATGGAGAAAAATCACTTCCTGCCCTCCAGCTGCAGTTCGCACGTCATCAGAATCACGTGATTGCAAACAACCTATTAGTTGAGAGATTTATTTTCCTTGAGAAAATTTGGCATGCACTGTACCTGATATATATCCAAAATAATTGATATTGAATCCAATCCAATCGGTAATCAAATCGAATCGCAAGTTTGTGAATGAGAATCGAATCGTGAAATATGTGTCAAAACCCAGCCCTACATGTAAATATTCTTCACACTAAATCTGACTGAACTAAAAAAATCTAACTGAACTGATGTAAAGAGTTACAACAAGAGTGTTCTTTCTCTAGTTGCTATAAAGGAGAAAGGGTGATAGCCACTTTCTTCCAGGCAGTGAAATTCAGCTCTTGATGAGGCGTTAAGCTCCTCTGTTCAGGAGTGATTTATTCTAATGGGCAGCCATATATATATATATACTATATATATATATATACAGTATAATATATATATTAGAGATGCACCGATTGCAATTTTCTTGGCCGATTCCGATTTCAGATTTTTCATTAGTGTGATCTGCCGATGCCGATACCGATTTTGCCAATTCCGATTTTCTTTAAGAACTATAATTGACTATAATTTTCTCAGCTATTTAATGTTCCAAAACTGACTGTGTTTAACTGGATACTCGCCAAGACGGGCATTTTGACATAATTTTGTATGTGAAGGGAGAATAAAGAGTGAATTATTAAGAGCAGATAAAGGAAAATGGGAGTGAATGTACAGCTATAGTTCAAAAATAGGTTGTGATGTAAAACACTGACTGAACAGAGAGAGAGAAAGAGCCCAGACCCTATTATTTCAGAGACAACTTATGAAAATTGAAATAGATGATGACGTTGATATGCCCTTTCTTGTTTTATAAGCAGTCCATGCCATGAAAGAAGCACTAAAGACAAACACTATATATATACTGACTGTGTTTAACTGGATACTCGCCAAGACGGGCATTTTGACATAATTTTGTATGTATTTGAAAGTTTTAGCGCAGTTAGCCACTCATTTTGAGACTGAACAAGCTGTTTGAGACTGAGCGCTAATATAGATCAGTGGTGGTGCGTGCACGTTTGGTATAAGTGCGAAACCTGTGGGAATAACTATAATACAAGCACTATTTAACCGGAGCGAATGAGAATAAGAATGTGTGAGAGAGAAGGGGTCATCGGAGAGAAGAGAGCGAAAAATGCACGGCTGACGTTATTGCCTGTGCCGCTGGTAACAAAACGGATTAAAAAATGATCCGGGCCGATCATGAGGAAAATCGTCCGATTCCGATCCCTGGCCGATCGATCGGTGCATCTCTTATATATATATATATACAGGGTCGTTTCTAGGCAAAGGCGAGCTAGGCGGTCGCGTAGGGCGCCACCAGCTGAAGGGGCGTCAATGAGCGCACGTACTGGCACATTTAGCAGGGTTGTGATAAAGAGTGGAACGGTCACCCTGAAATATGACTGCCGTCCCCACTGGATCCCCCATTATTGGGCTAGAGTACTGTCAATCTGACGATGCCTGCATGCCACTGGATCAGAGTGCTGTCGATTGCTGCCTGATTGTTGCATTTAAAGTTTGTATTTGGAGCGCTCAACAACGCCATTAGATCAATGGGCTCTGTCAGCGCTTTGGCAAGGTAACAATTTTTTAAATGCAATAAAGCTAAGTTCAAAGGCCAATTTAAAATATTGGTACAGTAAATAAAGTGCACAAAATCAGTATTTTGTTTAGGCAGTATTTGTGGCACTTGATAAATCATGTTGCGAGATTTGTCCAAATGGTGAGCGTTTTTTGCGCCAATGCATTGTTAAATGATCAGGGTGTCATGTAATATTCCCATATAAACTTTAACATCCAATTAAAAAATATTTGTATAGTAAAATTCGCTAATTCACGAGATCAATACATCCTTTATTAGACAGCTTTGTTGAGTTAAATGCATCCTTACGGAGGTGTCGAAATGCTGAATCAATTCATTCACTTCCAACAGCGCTTAATGGGAGTAGCGTCACAGAGGGCAGAGCGTCACTTATTTAAAGGGGAAGTTCACACCTTAATGAGTAGCAAAGGATTAAGTAGCTGCATTGGTTACTTTTATGTCACTGATCAAGCTTTTATATGTAGTTTGGGGTAACAAAGGGTTTGACTGAAATAATAATGCAATAATTGACACTTTAAATCAATGTTTCAAGAAACAACAACAAAATTTTTTAACAAAAAACAGATAAAGACAAAAAAGTAGCCATTGATAATATCTAAACATGCATCCAAATTCATATGTAATCAAATTAATTTATGTGTGATTTATGTGTAAATTATGTGCAATGTCTTAGCTACTAGAGATTGTTACATAGGGCTTATATAGCATCTAGTGGCAACACAATGATATTACAGATAATAAATTGTGCAAAATGTTCATCTTAACAGTCAATTTACAAATAATGCATTCAGATTTGTGGAACTCAATGCACTGAATCTCCACAAATTATTGTCGTTACTATGACAACCAATTTGAATGTGACAAGCAACTGGTGTCTGAAAATAATATACATATATGTATACATATACTGACTTCCAGGAAGCATTTTAGCATCAGCATATCTAAAACGAATTCTGGTGCTCCCAGAGTGCACTACAGGTGAATAGGTGAAGAGGTTTTTATTTGACCAGGTGGCTACATATATAACAAGTTCAAAATCCCAACATGCATTTAATTAATATAACATGAGATTAATATAGCTTGCAATTTATTACCACTTAAAGACATTCTCAATCTGAAAGAAAGTTTAAAAACTTTACTTTAAACATCTCCTTCACAAAACGGAAAACGTGCCCGTTTTATAGAATGACTCTTTATTTAAGCATAAGATGAACGGCCGCAGTGACAATCTTTGATGGATCAGGGGCACAGGGAAGAGGAGCAGAGAGACGACAGTGAAGAAGCTGTAATTCAATAAGCCAATTTTCAGGGCCCGGCCCCTGCAGAGGTGTCAGACTGTGAGGAGAGAGAGAGACTGTGCGCGTGTCTGCCCATTCCATTTGCTCTATGGAAGACAACACACATTTACACTCATCTTGTCCTCACAGGCCTCAGGGACACACAGTGTGCCAGAACAGGTGTACCCACATCTGGATACTTAATGCACATGAGTAGCTAACGCATCATGTGCCAATGGCCATTTTAACAGCATCAGGATTTTAGGTTAAATATACATGAATGTATAAGAAAAAGTGGATAGAAGTTCCTCACGCAGTAACAGAAGCTGGGCCAGACATAGAGAAGGAATTAATAAAAGTCTAAAAGTCTAATAAAATGTCTCTGTTTGAAACTATGAGTCACGGCCTGGTTAAATGCTTAGCCAAATCCAGAATCCATCCTAAATCTCTCTTAAAACTATGCAAAGAGATTAAACATTCATTCTAATCTCCCTGCAAAGCCAACCAAGTTTTATTGGCTTCAGCATGTGGTTAGCGTATATACTGGCATGTCGTTTTTTCCACTCAGCACTACAGTGAAGGAAGTAGTAGTCACTTTTTTCCCCCAAAATGTCATGAAGCATCAGGCCTATTCCTCGGCATCCTTAGATTCACCACACGACTTCATGAAATGTGGACATCCCAGATGATACAAGCAACCTAAGCTTGCGTGTAGCAACCGAGAAATGCAACCATGATGAATCACTGAGGTGACACCACCTAACAGAAATATGACATCATAGAATGATAAACTGCTTTAACATGCTCCAGCGTGTGATTCTGTCAGTCCTTCCAGTTACATGTGCTGCTCAGTTAATGAGGATTTGCATGGCCTAAACACTTCACAGAAAGTTCTCGTCCATTTAAAACAAACTATTTTCTCAGCAGCTGTATAGAGTGTCCAGGTCACTTGGATAGAGTGGACTGTTTTCAATGCAATAATATACAGTGTGCTCCAAAAGTTTGGAAACGCTGTAGGCAAAGTGGGGTTTTGGACAGCATATGAATTCATCAGCATAAATTCTTACTATTTTCTGATGACTTTACATTGATAAGGATAAAAAATATTTATGAATTAAACTATGTTCTAATTGGTCTATTGAGTACTAAGGTTTACTGGCAATCAATCAATAAAGCTATAAAGTTGTGCTGACCCAATAATCTTTAAAACAGAAGCCTGGGCCAAGTTTAATCCAGTAATCAGACATAACAGCTGCCAAAGGGCCATGTCTGACTGTAACGTGGATATATTACCATTATTATGTGAGCAAAAAGAAAATCATTATGTTGTAATGGATTTAAGGTACTTTAATGCATTTATTCCAAGAATTATGATAAGGATTCATGCCGATCAAAACCCCACTTTTTCCTAACACTGTTTCCTAATTTTTGGAGGGCAGTGTATATACCGTACCGTAGAGTGTATATGTTTTTAAAGAAATTAATACTTTTATTCAGCATTATTAAATGCTGTTCTTTTGAAATATATATTCATAGATAATATATATATTAATAGAAAAAACAGTGATGTGAAATGCTAATAATATTTCACAATATTAATGATTTTACTTGCATTTTTGATCAAACAAATGCAGCCTTAATGAACATGTAAGAAAACGAAAAGAGAAAATTACACCCCAAACTTCTGAATGGTAGAAGAATGATAGCCAGGCGTTCTGTTTTATTTCCCTACTTCAGTTGATTTCTTTTTCACAAGGCCTCCTCAGACAAAACAGCAATGTATGTTAGTGCAGAGCAATGACTAAAGCAACAAGCGCTTAAGTTCAGGTTTTCCAAAAGGAACAGACATTCGCATTTTGACTCTGATTAATTAAGGCATCTGCATAAGCTTCTGCAGGACATGCAGGCTCACATAATCAACAATAATTAACAGAGACGTTCCAGAGACCCAAGGCTCCAAATCCATGTCTCATCCTGTGACAGAAAAAAAAACCTTGCCTATACCATTTAGCATTAACTAAGATCCCATCTACACAGAGATGCAGTACTTGTTGTTTTTAGGTGATTCTAAGAAGGCGGCCACACTGTCATGAAATGTTTCCTCATACAGCAAGTGTCACAAATAGTTTGCCACAAAAGCGTGAACTTCCAGCATGCATCGGCATGGCTTCAACATCACAGGATGATCAGGAGTGAGAGCTGTCATAACCTGTTCTCCAGTCATCTCTCCAGTGACTGTCAACTAACCACATCTCTGCCAGTCCTCCTGAGTCACATGAAGACCATTCAAAGCAACTAATTTTTAAACACAATATTTTTGGTATAAAAACATCTTTGAATGGTGCAATTATGACACTTTCAAAGAATTACTGTGGAAAGTCATTCAGTTAATGTCACTAAGAAAGGAACTAGGCTTTTCTCAAACACAGAACCATTGCACATTATAATTTCACTATCAGCAATGACACACACGGACTTTCTGCTGAAGGTTTAATGGTCACCTTTCATTCACCGGATACTGCACAAACCGGCGGTACAGGGCGTGAAGACCAGCGACAGAAACCAATAAAATGTGCTCTCGACTCACTCAACATGATGCATGTCAGACAAGCACAAATGCCAGTTACTGTTGCTCCCTACCACCTTTGTCACTAATAAAACGTGTCTCCTCATATTTCTTCAAATAAATAAATTTCCCGCTGACCTTTTTCAAATTAATGAGGCTGTATAAAATACCACTTAATCTGCCATTTTCAAGTTTTATTACAGGCTATAATATATCTTTGATTGCAGCAGCTGTTGGTATAAGACCATTCAATTCACACAAACACAAGATTACTGAAGGCTTGTTCACACTTGGCAGGTTTGGTTAGATTAAAATGAACTCCGGTGCGATTGCTCTGTTAGTGTGGTGCATTTGAATAAGTCTGCCATTTGAACCATAGTGCACACCAAACAAGAGAGCTTAATTCCGCTTCCAAACTAACTAAAAATTGTATTAACATGGCTTGCTGTCAACTAATTTTTAAACACAATATTTTTGGTATAAAAACATCTTTGAATGGTGCAATTATGACACTTTCAAAGAATTACTGTGGAAAGTCATTCAGTTAATGTCACTAAGAAAGGAACTAGGCTTTTCTCAAACACAGAACCATTGCACATTATAATTTCACTATCAGCAATGACACACACGGACTTTCTGCTGAAGGTTTAATGGTCACCTTTCATTCACCGGATACTGCACAAACCGGCGGTACAGGGCGTGAAGACCAGCGACAGAAACCAATAAAATGTGCTCTCGACTCTGCTAGCAACTAATTTTTAAACACAATATTTTTGGTATAAAAACATCTTTGAATGGTGCAATTATGACACTTTCAAAGAATTACTGTGGAAAGTCATTCAGTTAATGTCACTAAGAAAGGAACTAGGCTTTTCTCAAACACAGAACCATTGCACATTATAATTTCACTATCAGCAATGACACACACGGACTTTCTGCTGAAGGTTTAATGGTCACCTTTCATTCACCGGATACTGCACAAACCGGCGGTACAGGGCGTGAAGACCAGCGACAGAAACCAATAAAATGTGCTCTCGACTCACTCAACATGATGCATGTCAGACAAGCACAAATGCCAGTTACTGTTGCTCCCTACCACCTTTGTCACTAATAAAACGTGTCTCCTCATATTTCTTCAAATAAATAAATTTCCCGCTGACCTTTTTCAAATTAATGAGGCTGTATAAAATACCACTTAATCTGCCATTTTCAAGTTTTATTACAGGCTATAATATATCTTTGATTGCAGCAGCTGTTGGTATTGTGTGGTTCTGAATGCTGATGAGCAAAGTGTATATAAAAAAAGATATAAAACTTTATGGTTTAAGCATTGAGGAGGTTGTTCTGGTTTGGAGGCACAGTTTGAGGACCTTGAAATGATGCAATTATTTGAACAGAATTAAAATTTTACATAAAATAACAAGCTAGTTGTTTAACAGAGATGATGACCCTTAAAAATGACCATAAATATATCAACTTACTTGACTCTGAATGCATGAAAAAGACAAAGGGCTAATTGATGGTTATAATGTCCCATTATCTCATGTAATTATTTGTTATCACTATAAATCTCGATTATGTTTTCACATAAAATAAAAACAATGCAATGATTTGAAACAAAACAGTATTAAATGCTACTAGATGCTGTCCCGTTTAAGAAACAGTTACAAAATCGGTCAGTTAGGGAAAAGTAAAAGCAGCCATAGTTCTGTCGGTCGCAAACTTGAGCAATGTAATTTGCAGTAAGTAAGATAAATGAGTCGGCACACAACACTTCACTAAGTAAAACAATTAATTACAATTAATCACACTGGACGGATCTCAAGTGTAGCCTGTGATAGGCTTGTCTGTTTGATGCATTGCCTTTATGAGGGCCAGTGGCTACATTTCAATCCACTGCTAAGTAGCTGAGTTATTAAAATCAATCCATCTATGTATCCAGTCATAATGGCATCCTGCAAAATGGCTGGTACAAAGACAGAAACCAAATGGAAAGTTACTCGATATTTCAAAGTGAATGTGCTCTCTCTTATTGCCTCTGTGTGCATACACTAGAGAAACAAATAGAGAAAGAACAGAAAGTCACAAACACAAATCAAATCATATTATACATTACTGATAAAATTGATGCCCGTTATTTACTTTCAGGCAAAATAATTAAAAAAAAAAAAAAACACTAAAAAGGCTAAATTTTGGCATTAAACTGTAACATGATCACAGTAGTTGAAATATCGAGCGGCTCATGGATTCTGGTTCTTTTTTTGTGCAAGTCACTTGAGACATTTCTAAATATATTTTACAGTACAATCACACATGGGATTTTGTCGCACCTGTTGGGGCTGTCATTCCCTTTCTTAGCATGGCTGACTGAGGATTCACTCAATAGGTAAAGCTCCTTGATATGGCAAAAACCATCTCATCCCTGCCACTCTCAGACAGACGGAGGCTGCCCCTGGATCTCTCGGCTCAATCGCCAGTCAGTGATGAGCCTGAGGATGGAGAGAGGAATACAGATTAAACTGACAGATTTCTCTCTCTATTTCATCTCAACTAGGATTAAAACTACATTTGTGATGAGCCTAAAGAGGGGATGGAATAAAGTATTTATTAGTTTGATAGAATGGTCAGTGATTGGAGAGAAAAGACTGGCATATACACAATAAGGTCCTAACATCGGAAGCCTGTTTCTGCCAAAGAAAAATATAAAGTAACTGATTTTATTTCTTGTAATATGCACTGTCATTCAAGCGTATATGGTCTTTCTGGTTTTTATTATGCATAACAGTAAGTTATGCTCTTCGAGCCTGCATTTAATCCAACATACAAAACAGTGGTATTGTGAAATATTATTACTAAAATAACTGTTTTCTATTTTTATATAACTTAAAATGTAATGTCCCGTGTAATAGCAAAGCCGAATTTTCAGCATCATTACTCCAGTCTTCAGTGTTACGTGATCTTTCAGAAATCATTCTAATATGCTGATTTGCTGCTTAAGAAATATTTCTTCTTATTATTGTCAAGGCTGAAACCTTTTTCAATAGAGCTCAGATTGAAAATGTGGGAGTCTAATTTAAACCTTTATCATTTCACTTATAAATCAAATCCTGTAACATTCTGAAATCAATATTTTGAACTTTTCCCCTACCAACTGCTTCAAATGTAACTTGCAATAAATAAAAAGCACAATTCAGTTACATTCTTCACACGGCAAATCCTCAGAACAGCAGCTTTCATGAATAACTCAGCTACAATGCTGTGAATTACACCTATTAACCTTTAAAAACCATCTCGAAGATCTCAGGATTACAGATGTGCTCAATCTTTTTATGCTCGTGTGAATCATTGATGGCACTGTATCAGCACGCTATTGCTCAATAGAATTATTCTCATCTGTGAGTGTGAATTTAGGTTACCCAGTTGAGGTCACACTAAAAATGATGTCATTCAGCTCAGTCCGGAAAACCATGATGTCATTACTGACTTCCAGGAAGCGTTTTAGCATCAGCATATCTAAAACGAATTCTGGTGCTCCCAGAGTGCACTACAGGTGAATAGGTGAAGTTGAGGGGTGGAAACTAATCTACTTTCGCCTTCTGGAAAACCCGGTGATGTCACAAATATTAAGAGCCTTTGTGAGACTTGCCGTCTACAGTTTATAGTTTCTGCACGTTCCTCTGACCAGCCTGCCGATGTGTCATGTGTATTTAAAGAGCTTTACTCTAAAAAACAAGCTGATTACCATACAAATTGATGGATAGTGTCATCATTACAGAAAGCATTATAATCCTCAGTAGAAAATCTTATCTATTAACTCTGTCAGCATTTTTGTCATCCAAATTAGCAAACCATTTTGTCACTGAAATGGGAAACAAATTACAAGAACTAGTACAGATAGGTGACACAGACTTGGTTAGTCATGCTCCTTCAAGGCCTGGTGAAATCATATACTGACTTCATGTCTTCATGTCATGTGACTGGTGATGTCACCTAAAAATTAGCTCATTACCACATTTCCTCATCTAATACTTTAGAAAATGCATTGGGGATTTTATTTAAATTCTCTAGGGCTCTCTTTTTTAATATTTATACTTTTATTCAGAAAGGATGCACTAAATTGATAAGTTTTAAGCAGCACAAATGTTTTAAACATTGACAATAAGAACATCACAGGACTAAATTACATTTTAAACTATATTTAAAAAAAAAACGATTATCTTACATTGTAATAATATTTCACAATATTTATTGTATTTTTGATCAAATAAATGCAGCCTTGGTGAGCTCTCATTCAAAGGCATTAACAAAATATCACAGGCTACAAACAGTGTAATAAATGTCTGTTTTTTAAAGAATCCTCAAGAAAATTAACTGAATGTGTTAAGCTATTAATCAATTTCCTGACAGCCCTTTCAAGCATCACCTGAAATGAATTTCTCCAGAAGAGCTGGATAAGAAGTTCTTATACCTTAAACCTTCAGTTTGTGGGGCTCCATCTGCTGTTCAAAGACAGTACAATCTTTGAACAAGACTCCTTGTGTAAACACTTGCTTATATTCCAATATGTCTGTTTGAATGCAGTGTTAGAAGTGTTAGGGAAAGATATATATAGAAACACTATCCCAAATCAAACATCATTACACATCTCCACTTGCCCTTTACTAAACTCAACTGACATGCAGATAAAGCCAGAAAATTCAAGTCTGAAGTCCTGAGTGCTGAAGGGAAATAGACTGTGATCGGCTATCAGATCAAGATGAATAGGAACATGTCTCAGTCTGATCCCTAGACAGCTGTAATGTTCTAAAAGACCTATTGCTATCGATTCCCTCAGGCTTTTGTGGAACAGTAACTATGGCCTTCTCGGCCAGATCAAAAGAGGTCAGGAGCTGAACCTCCTCAACACATTTCACCCTTCAGATGGAGGCATAATCCAACAAGCAGGTCAATTTATGAGCAGCGACATGAAATTATCCATTTAAAGAACCCAATGTTGACACTGAACAGACGTCAAATAAGAAATATAGGAAGACACAACAGATCTTAAATACTTAACAGTACACTACAGAGGAATGCTAGCTAAATTTGAAGTTTAAAATAATTAAGGATTACATAAAAATATTGTGCACAAACCCGCATGTGTATGTCATTACGGTAAGCCTACAATAATGACTGTAGATTTCAGGTTCGATTTGGCAGCAAATTTCAGGCTTATGTCTGTAAACATGGTCTGGCTACCCTCTAAGAACATTTTGCTAGCATTCCAATTAACTTATGAACAACCAATAAAAAAATTTTCCTTTTCAAGCAACTTGTAATTTTGGTTCAACTACATATGTCAATAAAGAGCAGTGTACTTTTTAATATAAAAACCCACATAAAATACAATAAATACAGAGAAAGTAAGCCAGTGTGCTAAAGAGGATCGGTTTATGTTTCTTATGCATGTAGTTTCCAGATTTATTTATAATTGCACTGTGAGCGCCAAATTAGTAAGACTCATTTATGAGCAAAGTAAATAAAACAAACACCCTGAAAAGTCTTTGGAGAGGCTAAAAGTAAAACATCTTATTATTTCTGTATGTGCCTCAGCTAAATGAATAAGCAATATTTCCAAGAAGCTAAAAGATATTTTTGACCTATGACTGCAATGTTTTTTCCTGTGCTGACTTTCTCTCCCTCTCTCTTCCTGTCCCTGAGTTTCTGCAGTTATAATCAAGCTTAATAGATTAAAGTGTTTAATCTTATAAATGGATATACTTTGAATATTACAGCATGTTAATTCTGCGTGCTGGACGAGATTTCACAGAGGATAGAATGAGAGGAAGGAGAATGTGAGACGTTGGTTGATGGGGTCGGAATATGGCGAGCTAAAGCTAATACTATATTCAGACATGCTGAGTCTAGGGGCCAAGCTAACATGGGGTCTGGACCAACTATATAATAGTGGCTATTAGTAGCTGATTAGGCACATGATGATGAAGTGTTTCTCACTGATTTGGTTTCACTCCTTCATTAATGTCAGTGTGTATGTGCGTATTCTAAGAACTTTTATAATATATATATGCAAGTGCCTGCTGAGAAGACCAGCTTAGACTAGCATAAATTTCAAATCTGGTTTGGTGTTGGACGAAACACGTAGAGATGCTACAAACATGATCTCCTTTTAGACATTTCTAAGTTCGCACTAATTATTTTTTGATAAATAATAATAAAATGTTATTTTGCTTGCCATTAGTAAGGACAAAAGTGTAGCCGTTTTCTACGTTGTTTGCGCTTTGATCTGAACGTCCCTTACCAAAAAGTAGTATACTTCAAGTTTATTTTAGTTATACTTAAGTAAAGTTCAAGTATATTTTTAAGTATGCTTTATGTAATATGTATACAAATATCAGTGTACTAGTAGTATACTTGTAAGTGTACTATTTCAATACTCCTTGGGACTAAATTGGCCCACTTTCTAGTATATAAAAGCATACTTTTAAGTATACTTTAAGAATAACAGTAGTAAACTTTGAGTACACAACTAGTTTACATCAAAATGTTTAGTTTGTACTGCAACTATACTAAAAGTGAACTTATAGGTATACTGATAGTTTACTAATTAAATACTTGTAGTAGCATTTTTAGTACACTTTGAAGTATAGTCTCAGTAAACTACTAGTTTAGTAGTTTTATACTGCAAGTATACTCGTAAGTTTTCTTTAAGTGAACTTTACATCATACTTTAAGTATACTACTATGTCCCTATTTAGGTATTAATTTGTATATATTTTGTTACATGAATATCTGAACATACAAAACATCAAAAGAACAGGGTATCTGCTTGTAAACAAAAACATTTTATTCTAGCTTCATGCATTCTTTTTTAAACACTTGAATGTGGATAAGTTTCATAAATAAAAAATAAAGAAATAAACAACATTTTGAACAAAAAGCTGAAAAAAAGACTATGAATTGGATTCAGAACGATAATCAAAACATAGATAAAGTCGATCAACACCCCAAAGCTTGACAGTCAGTATTACCGCTTCATTGGTCGATATTTTATTCCATAACGTTACACAGTTTTGATGCTGTTTTATGTCTGATGATCATGTTAGATTACATG
>NW_015505541.1:1005562-1029020 GCF_001515645.1 Sinocyclocheilus grahami
AATATCTGAACATACAAAACATCAAAAGAACAGGGTATCTGCTTGTAAACAAAAACATTTTATTCTAGCTTCATGCATTCTTTTTTAAACACTTGAATGTGGATAAGTTTCATAAATAAAAAATAAAGAAATAAACAACATTTTGAACAAAAAGCTGAAAAAAGACTATGAATTGGATTCAGAATGATAATCAAAACGTAGATAAAGTTGATCAACACCCCAAAGCTTGACAGTTATTATTACCTCTTCATTGGTCAACATTTTATTCCATAACGTTACACAGTTTTGATGCTGTTTTATGTCTGATGATCGTGTTAGATTACATGTGGAAGCATCTGTTGTTTTGGTTTCTTCTTCACTTGTGTTTTTTGGAAATTCTGTACAGAAGATGTGTACTAGTGCCCCCTACCGTATAACCATGAAAACATGGATTCTAGGAGCACAATTATAGCTAAAATATATTTAAACTTTTTCTAAGTATAAGTCAAGTATACTTAAATGTAATTTTAAGTATATTTCTGAGAAGTGCACAAAGCCCATTTCTGAGAAGTACATAAAAAGTAGACTAAAAGTATACTTTCCTATTTTTAGTTTAAAAGAAGTATACTAATAGCACACTTGAATAAACTTCTTTTTCGTAAGGGGTATCTGCATGGTGCAGCTGAAACAGAACAGCATACGTTGTTTACGTATGTGATACTCTCCAAAATGGCGCTACAGTGTGAAGCGGAGGAGAGTGCTTGCTGAATAAAGTCGTTTTTTTTTTCTTTGTGCACAAAAAGTATTCTCGTAGCTTCGTAAAATTACGGTTGAACCCCTGATGTCACATGGATTATTTTACTGATGTTCTTGCTACATTTCTAGACCTTGATCGTGTTAATTACATTACTGTCAATCAAAAATATCTTAATTTGTGTTCCGAAGATGAACGGAGGTCTTACGGGTTTGGAACGACATGAGGGTGAGTAATTAATGACAGAATTTTCATTTTTGGGTGAACTATCCCTTTAAGACCAAACAGAAGCCTTTTCCAAACAGTTGAGTTGACAAAAGTGGCAATTCTGTTATTTCTATTGCTATTTCTACCATAATGTCTTGCATGACTATTACTACCATAACCATTACTACCAGCAAATCAGGCACACTGTAAAAAAGGCAAAAATTATTGGGGTGTTTTACAAGAAAATACTATTCCAATTTTTTACTTCACAATTTGAATTGTTTGTGACAATTTACTATTTCTGAGCGAAAAAAAATTTCTACACCATTTTTTTAGCATAGGATTACTTGTCCAATTGAATATTAATTACCTGAAGCCATATAATTAATATTCATAAGCCAAGCTGAAATGATTTATCTAAATCACAATCTAAACTGTTAGATTTGTCTATGTGTCATCATCCTGCTCTCATCACATAATGTTTCTCTGCATCTCTTAACCGAAAATAAAAATGCACACACTTTACCTTCCCCTGCCTCTTTCTCATTAATAGGCCACAAAGATGCATCCCAATACATGCTTTCTATCTACCCTGGACTTAGATCAATACAGAGGCCTTACTGCACTATTAGCCTTTTTCTCTTCATTCATTACAGCTATTCATCAGCATACTACATGCTCTAGATGCTCCAGTTATTAGAGGAGAGAGGAGAAACACTGCTGATGCACAGTAGCTACAGTGAAAATGCTGGAAATACAACTCAAGTGCTAAGGTTTTTAGAGATATTTTTCTCTCTCTTTTCTTTTTTTATTGATGATTATTGGAATCGTGTTGGAAGCGTTAATTGCCTGCTAGCAAATGTATGACAGAAAAACAAGTATTGGATCATCAACAACATTACAAACATCTCTGGCTACCTAATGGTTAGCGCAGCATTTAGATATTGATTTCCCTATTGATCATGGATGTCTGCAGCCTGCTTGACATTAACACAAAAGCAACGTGCAAGGAGCATATTGATATGTGCCGTCTGAAGGTTGACGAGATGGTGCATTTTAGCATACCAACTACAACAAAAGTGATCAAAAACACAATTAATCATCGATGATAAAGCAGTCAAAACCCTGCATAATATTCAACATTGATACAGCCCCTGTAAGGAAAGCATAGCGTGCTAAGATATATGTAAAAGAGACTGGGGGTAGTTGTCACAAGGGCTATTTGGGTGAAAGGTCCAATTGCATGTAAGAATTTTTTTTAAATAAATTGTAACTTTTTTCAACAAAAAAAAGAAAAACAATAAAATAATTGTAAAAAATAATAAATGTATTTATTCTTTGATGCAAACTAAAATTCAAGTGTGTGTGTGTGTTTGTGTGTGTATATATATATATATATGAACAGTTGCATTTAACATTAACAAATATTAATAAATGCTGTAACAAATGAACTGTATATTTTTTTCTGAGCAATAATATTGAAAACATTCAATAGCTTTTTCTGTAGCCAAGACTTTAAGGTATGTGTTTATACAGAAACTGACATTCAAAAATAAACCTACTCTTACAAATTTTCACTTGAGTAAAAAAAAGTGTGACAACTAGCCCCGGACTCCACTCTTTTTATGTTTGTTTATATGAGATAGAGTCTGCAAATGAGAAGTATATGCGGGGAGGCCACATTCCCTGCATGTCTGTTTGAATATATCGTTAGGCAAATGTTACTGTAATGCAAATTACGAGATCGGCTTGTGACAAGCTGTAATTGATAGAAATCCCTCGTGCTTGCATGTGTGTGGTAGACCGCTCAGTCTAGCTTTCCAGTGCCTGCATGCGGAGAGCTCATATTTCCTGCTGTGACAGGTCTTTTTCATCAGCTCTCTGGATTGTTTAGACTCCTCTTTGCTTGCATGGCTCTCTGCCAGCAGCCCGGCACACCTGGGTAATCCTGCATGGCACCGAAGCCCTGTTGGGACTACACAAGAACATATTATCCAACCCTGGCTAAGGCAGATAAATGATTGTGAGTGGCAACTGTGGACGTGGGGGGAAATGAACGGCAGAGCAGCGGGGAGGAAACTGGCAGGAATACTGATGAAGTTTGAGGGAAATTCAAGAGCACTGCAAAAGATGTAATGCATAGACTTTACAGTATTACGGAGAGAAGATTGTGTTTGTATGGATCATCACGGTTTGTCTATAATGCTTTGAGCCCGAGTGCTGGAGGTCTTTAGTGTAAAATTCAGGTATTTAGGATTGGGAGGTAATCTCAGACATGGTGATGTTGTTAGTGTCTGTCTCAGGGGTCTAGTCTCTTGCTCTCTTAACCCCCTAAAAGAGCTGATAAGAACTCCTGATTGGATTTCTTGGAAATGCAAGATCTTCATGGAAGCGTTTCTTAGACTACCTACCCAATTTAGAAGTACTGGTGTTATTGCACTGATGGCTCCTCTGTAACTCACATCCTTCGAACACCTTTTGAACATTCTTTAACATCTCAGTAAGAAATCTCAGTTTGTCTGCTGCTTGCAAAAAGTGGTAGAATAGGCTGCAAATCGCTGTGGTTTGCATTCACAGACTCATCTCGCAATGGATGACTCGCAGCTCTAAGCACATCATACAGGGATTCTGCAGGGCACCCAGCTTATGAATCCATTTTTATTACCAAAAACGGAGAGCCTGCTGGGGCACTGGAGTTCACGGAAGTTCACTTCGTTTGATATTTCTATTACAGACTCACTTTCCTGTGTGAAGTAATGCTCACTGAGATGTCAGATAACGTGCTTTCAAATCTGGCACAATTTTTCCTTCACTCCTTTTTCTTGAGGTTATGTAATAGTTTCCACTTACTGTAGGTTGAGACTGTAATTATAGGATGTTTCATGATATACACTGAACAAAATTATAAACGCAACACTTTTGTTTTTGCCCCCATTTTTCATGAGCTGAACTCAAAGATCTAAGACTTTTTCTACGTACACAAAAGGCCTATTTCTCTCAAATATTGTTCACAAATCTGTCTAAATCTGTGTTAGTGAGCACTTCTCCTTTGCCGAGATAATCCATCCACCTCACAGGTGTGGCATATCAAGATGCTGATTAGACAGCATGATTATTGCACAGGTGTGCCTTAGGCTGGCCACAATAAAAGGCCACTCTAAAATGTGCAGTTTCACATACACATACATTCAAAATGCCATCAATAAAATGTACCTGTGTTCGTTGTCCATAACATATGCCTGCCCATACCTAGTGTTCTAAAGAAATTAATACTGTATTAAATTGATCAAAAACAAAAGCAGACATTTATAATGTAACGAAACATGTCTATTCGAAGTCAATGTTGTACTTTTTAATGTTTTATTCAAAGAATCTTGAAAAAATGTATCACAAGAGTACTGAGCAGCACAACTGTTTTTTATTGATAATAATAAGAAATGTTTCTTGAGCACCAAATCAGTATATTAGAATGATTTCTGAAGGATCAAGTGACACTGAAGACTGGAGTTATAGCTGCAGAAAATTCAACTTTGTCATCCCAGGAATAAACTACATTTTTAAATATTTTAAAACAAAAAATAGTTGTTTTAAATTGTAATATATTCATGGTTTTGCTGTATCAAAAAAATGCAGCCTTGGTGAGCATAATACTTCTTTCAAAAACATTTAAAAATCGTATAAATCTCAAACTTTTAAAAGGTTGACATATATAAAAAGTTTAAAGCTTTAGTCTAAATTGTGACAAAAGGCAGCGATGCTGCAATTATATAGCTTAAATGTAATAAAAAAGAACGTCAAATTGAATCTGTTTTGCTTCTAAAAATTTTACGATTTTCAACAAGAAGCAATGTAAGGGGTAATCACATAAAGTGGCCATTTTGTACCACAATGGATTTAAATGTGAGTTTGATAATACTTATTACTTAAAAAACAAATAACCAGCATGGCCTAAGTGATGTCAGCAGAAAAAAAAGCAAATATTTGGAACAACATTCCCTAATGAATCATTCACAGTAAGTTTATCACTTTTTCCCCATCACTTTTATATTAAATGCTAACTGTGACCAAATCCATAAAGGGGTTTTCTAAAATACAGGAGCTACAAAACAGCAATCAGTGTTTCAAATTTCAGCCCTAGTACAGTATATTGGTACATTGCAAGTTTGAAATCAGGACGCTTCCATCTCAAATTTCCTCCATTTCTCAAATATCATTATGCGAGGACATCTGTGAGTGAGGAGAAACATTTAATATGGGTCTGTCTTCCCCATTTGCTGTGTAAAGTTTAATGAGAGGCTCTAGGGTTGGCACCGCATGAATTATGTATACATTATTCTATTTTAAAGCCCACACCAGGCATCTATCTTTCGGATGGACCAGAACCAATGTGATTGACTGGTTGAAAATGAAAGGCCCGGGGCAGATGCGCTAGAGACATCACACAGAAACACATTACCAGGAGAGTGAACCTATATGTGTGTGCGCATGTGTGTTTATGTTGCTAGGTCCCAAGAGAACCTTATATAAAAAATAATGTATAGGAACAAGGGTTCATCCCTCAGGACCTACCAGAGGAAATACAGAGATGAGAGAGCAGGAAAAACAGAGGGAAACTTAGAGAGGAAGAAGAAACCTGTATGCACTGAGCTGCACAAGAAAGCACAGATGAGAACGTGAAGTATAATCTAGATACAGTAGGGATGGATGGATCAATCTTGAAGTATCAATACTTCAAATACGGCTGAATTTATGCTGCCATTGTTTAATCTTAAATTCCTCAGCAAAATAAATATAACTTAGTTATAGATGCAAATTTGCCGTCCATATTGAACGTAAAACAAAAAGATTGTGTATCAAGTAGGGATGTAACGATTAACCGCGAGCCGGTTGAAAATCGATTAAAATATGTGACTATTCAAATCGGTTGAGATGCTCAACAAATCGCGATTCAATTAGGGGCAGGAGTTTATATGAATGTATGTCTGAGGGGAACTTACTGTCTTTAGAAAAGTTTAGATGGTATTTTTTCTTTTCATCTTGCCTCTGTATAATGCATATTAAAGTTCATAAGTGCAGCCCTATTTTGTTTACAGTGGAAACCAAGGAAACGGTTTAAGCGCCACCTGCTGGCAGAGAGTGAATCTGCGTCTCATTCAGCTCGTCTGCTGTTTCTGTTTCATGCAGATATTTTTTATATTTAGTTTCCCAAAAAGTCAGACCATTCTGTTTTTGCTTCATATTTAGAAATTATACAATCTAATTTAGATTAAAAACTGCTCATGTTGAATGTATGCAGCATCTTTGTTTGGATCATGATTAAAATGCAGTGGCTGCCTCTAATTTTAAATGGAAAGAGCACAGACAAAGCCTTATTTTGTTTATATGTGTTACTTATTTATTTGATTTGGGGTTTGTTTTAAATTTTCAATTTAGTTTTGTTATTTACATTTACATTATATTCACATTTTGTTGTTTAGCAGACACTTTTATCCAAAGCAAAACCAACAAAATAAGCAAGCAAAATTTGCAAGTGCTATATTAGTATATTATTATAGTGTTATATTTCAATTTCACAAAGAAACGTGCAGCATTTTGTTCAGGCAATAATAAAAGGACACATTTTGTTTATAATTTGTTTAAATCTCATTTTGTAAAAAAAAGAAAGTAAAAATCGTGAATTGAATCGAATCGAATCGTGAGTTGAGTGAATTGTTTCATCCCTATCAAAAATTAATACTAAGGCTACGTCCACACGAAGTCAGAGCTTTCCCAATCCGATCTTTTTTTCCCCCCTTGTCTCAAGAAATATCTGCGTCCACACGAAACCACGAAACCGACACAAAACGATATAGTATACATGCCAGACCAGTATGTGGTGCTGTAATTCTGCCACAGAGATACACTAAAAACGGAGAAGAAGACTTGGACTATGGGCATAAACCTTGTGCGCGGTATACAAACAAACATGGAACAATACATTTATTCATCTGTGTTAATGTTAGTTAATAAAAAGACAATCATTCAGTGTTTGTTCATGTTTTTGTTGCTGTTACGTGACGTAGCTGTGTCTGACTACACGCTTAAAAATAAACGTGCTTCAAAAGGTTCTTCAAGCGATGCCATAGAAGAACCATTTTTAGTTCCACAAAGAACCATTTAGTCAAAGGTTCTTTAAAGAACCATCTCTTTCTTACCTTTTTATAATCTGAAGAACCTTCTTTCGCCAAAAAAAAGAACCTTTTGTCAAACAAAAAGGTTCTTCAGATGTTAAAGGTTCTTTATGGAACCATTTAGACAAAAAGGTTCTTCTATGGCATCGTGAAGCACCTTTATTTTTAAGAGTGTAGGGGCGAGACGTGGGCTGATGACGTCATCGTTTCAGAAAATATACGGATTCGCTGTCCACATGAAAACGCAAGGGCGGCGTTTTCAGATTTATCCACTCTGTTTAAAAAAATATCAGTTTCACTCTCCTAAAATGCCGGATCCGTGTGGACGAAACGCCTATACGATACTAAATATATGCGTATGCAGCTAAACGCATCTCCGTGTGGACGGGGCCTTAAACTCAGACGAGTAGTACAGTGAATAAGTGAATCTTAAAGGGATAATTCACCCAAAAATGAAAATTCTGTCATTGATTATTCACCCTCATGTCGTTCCAAAGCCGTAAGACCTTCGTTTATCTTCGGAACACAAATTTAAAATATTTTAAATTAAATCCGTGAACTCTCAGACCCTCCATAGACAGCAACACAACTGAAATGTTCCCAGGTCCAGAAACGTAGCAAGGATATCGGTAAAATAGTCCATGTGACATCACAAGAATATTTTTTGTGTGCAAAGAAAATTATTAAAAGTATTCATGTCTTACATGTTTGGAATGACATGAGGGTGAGTAATTAATAACAGAAATACAATTTTTGGGTCAACTAACCCTTTTAAACCTGAAATGATCATGTTCATTTCAATGAAAATCCATACAGCATGACTAGTATAGGCCATTCCTGAAACAAATGACTCTTATGAATCATTCTTTCAATGAATAGTAAATATGTGACTTACTGATTTGAATCAGTCTGAAATGCTGTGACTGAAACTGTGCAATTTACAGCATTACCACAGAAATAATTTCCTTCAAACATAAGCAGAATTGATTATGAATGGATGCATAATACCTGAAATATACACAAATTAATAATAATCAAATCAAAAACAGAATCAAATCAATGGCTTGTGAATAGAATTGAATCAGGGGATCTGTATCAATACCCAGCCCTAAAAGTAAATTCATAAGCTTCAACTGTTTAAAATCATGGTCAAGTTAAGCCGCAATAATTTATACAACAGAATTAGTTTAAAAGCAGCTTCATAGAAATAAACAAGAAAATAACAGTACTAAAATAAGTTCTTCAATTATGAAAGAAATACAATATCAGCTGTAAGCAACTGTTCTGAAGGCAAGTGTCATTGTTCAGCTCATGTCAGTTCAGTGTTAAATTCAGTACAATAATTGTGTTGATGTTGCAGTTACATAATTATCATTATCTAGATCAATTTAGTTCAAGTTTTGTTCTCATCCAATAGTGTCAGTATTAAAAAATAAATAAATAAATGGTGTGTATATAATACATATTGCCGCTCAGAAGTTTGGGATCAGTAAGGTTTTTAATATTTTTAATGGTTTCTTATGCTCATCAAGACTCCATTTATTTGATCAAAAATACAGAAAAAACTGTAATGTTGTGAAATATTATCACAATTTAAATTAGCCCTTTTGTATGTGAATATATTGTAAAATGTAATTCATTTGTGTGACGCAAAGCTGAATTTTTAGCATCATTAATCCAGTCTTCAGTGTTCCATGATCCTTCAGAAATAATTCTAATGTGCTGATTTATTGAAAAACAGTTGTGCTGCTTATTATTTTTTGGAATCTGTGATACTTTATTCAATATCTTTGATGAATACAAATTAAAAACGATTAGAATTTATACTTAGAAATAAATTAGAAATCTTTTGTAACAATATATACTTGACTGTTCAAAAGTTTGGGGTCAGTAATATTTGTTGTTGTTGTTGTTTTTAAAGAAATTAATATTTTCATTCACCAAGGATGTGTTCAATTTCTAAAAAGCATTTTGTTAGAATCTGTATATTGTTAGCATATTGTTAGAAATGATTTCTATTTTGAATAAATGCTGTTATTTTTAACCTTTTATTCATCAAAGAATCCTGAAAAATTTATATTAAGTATATTAAAATAGAAAACAGTTCATTTAAATTGTAATTGTTTTCTGTATTTTTGATCAAATAAATGCAGCCTTGGTGAGCATAAGAGACCTTTTTAAAAAACCTTAAAAATCTTACTGATCCCAAACTTTTGAATGGCAGTGTATATATAAAATTTTTAAGGCTCATTTAAAATGAATATTTATATTTACAAATAAGCTTTTTAATGTTAAATTGCTATAACTACCCATTCTATCCTCATTAAGAAGTATCGTATCGGCCTTGATATTATTTGATGTCGGACTGAAAAAGAAACTAAGCCACAGAGGGAAGGAAAAAGCAGTAATGAAGCGTCCTGAGGGACCATGATAACGTGTTTCTCTCTGCACAGATGGGTTCAGCTGGAGTCTGCTTTGCCTGGGGGAACCTCGGTGGGCACAAATCCTAAATCACATATGTCCCCTCAGGCGCATCTCTGCTGTTTGCCTGCAGACACCGCAGCATCTAGAAATTCTGAATAAGAACTTGAATAATATGCCCTCTCACACATACGAATGCCACGCATCATGACTATTCCTTCATGCAGGAACAGATAAAAATCCTTAGTTTATTCAAGCCTGTACCTACACGTGATCGATATTATTAAGCATAAATATCAAGGTCAATGGCTAGGGGACATAGGGTCCTCCTGGTTGTCATAGAGACCTCCCTTGGTCTCCATAGTGAGCTGCCCCTGTCTTAACTGACCTCCTGTGGCTCATCAATTTAGTGACCCAAAGACATGACTCAGATTGTCTATTAGTCGATCAGTTCTGTGCGATCAATAACATTGCCACGGCTGAACTCCTCTTCATTTAATCAAAGACCAAGACTGTTCTACCACTGCCATTTGTGAATGATACTGCCCATTACATATGTCTCTGCACCAAGGATGGGCTGACCATAGAGAGCATGTTGGGGCTTTTCCCAGTGGGGCGGTCGATCTCTGGGACAGCTGCCGAAACCAAATCCAGATACAAAATAAATAAATAAAGATTTGAAAGGAAGAATAATAAAGAATCATAAGGGTGGCCTATAAAAACAGTGAAATGTGCACTCAAATGTGCCTGCTACCTAGTTTACTAAAAACAACCATTTAATAATGTGAGGTCTAGACATGTGTGTACAGATTTATTACGGTTTATTCATCTACACTGTCTTTGCAATGTAAAAACATCTATTTGTAAAAAAAAAATCAATATACACTACCGTTGTTTGGAGTTGGTTCTGTTCACCAAGTCTGCATTTATTTGTTTGAAAATACAGTAAACAGTAATATTGTGAAATGAACACTACTTTAATGTATTTGATTTTTTTATACTTTATTATGTCTTTCAGTTCAAGCACATTTAATACAGTTATACAAATAAACATTTCCTTTAAAGACATCATATTTTTTACCAATAGTTATTCCTGATTTTTCCTTCTACTTTATCTTCCTTCACTTTTTCCTTTTGTGATACTTTAATATATTTTAAAGTATTATTTAATTAAAAAAAATCTATCATATGAATAAATAATATCTAGTCTTCAGTGTCACATGATCCTTCAGAAATCATTTTAATATGGGGATTTGGGGCTCAAGAAACATATATTATTATTATCAATGTTGATACTTTTTTCTTTTTTTAAGATTCTTTGATAAAATTAAAAGAACGGCATTTATTTGAAACATAACTCTTCTAATACATTATAAGTGTCTTTCCTGTCACATCTAATCAATTCAATAAATAAAAGTAAAAACGAGCAGTAAAAAAATGTAGTTAGATGTAACTCAATGGCAGTTGCCTGGCTGGAGCATGACTCTCCCACTATTTTTAGCCAATCACCTGAGCTGTAAATGCCATGTGACTAATGACTCTGAAGCCACAGGAAAGTTACATTCTGACCATGTGATACAAGAACATACGCAGTCCCAAGTCCATCAATATAGCAACAAATTTAGGGACAATAATACAATTTTGTACAAAATTGTATTATATAAAGTTGTTATACACAGACACTTCTGATTGATCATGAATAGTAAAAACATGATTTTAACCATCTAAACCAGCCAAACTTTGGCCCCCTGTGTGTGCCAGAGAAACACATGACTATTTCTTCCTGTGTGGCTGTGTCTGGAGCTGAGGTCAAAGGTCATATGAGAGGGGGATCTGTATAATAGCCATGAGAGAGTCCGAGATGAAGAGAAAGAGAGAGGTATTTCCCACAAAGGCCCAGTTTGTTAGTCTTTCATGAAAGAAAGAAAGAAAGAAAGAAAGAAAGAAAGAAAGAAAGAAAGAAAGAAAGAAAGAAAGAAAGAAAGAAAGAAAGGATTTTGTCTATTTAAAACCATGACTGAATAGAAGTATTTGTTCTGCGACTTACAAACACACAACTGCAATAACCACATGTCCAGCTTGAAGACAAATGTTATCTTGCAAAATGTAACATAACCAGAAACAACTATAACACATGCACTGTGATTCTGCCTACCCATCAGACTAAGACAGCACAAGACAGGAATTTAGCTCGAGATGTAAAAGGTCACATGTGCACACATAAATAAAGACAGAGACACTTTCTCATACAGGATTTTCCAGTCCTCCTAACAAACATGCCTACAGGGATGCCCTGCACTCCACTCTATTCTGCAACATCAGAGCTTAAATTAAATCAGATCAGGCTAAGCTAAGCTGAGCTGGAGGAAAAGCCCAAAACCAAATCATCTCAACCCTCCAATCCAAATCATTCAGCTCAATGACAAATGAAGATCACCAACAATGCTACTCACCAGCAATCTATCTGGTAAAAAATCCCTTACCATACTTCTAATAAAGTGAGTGAAAGAAAAGGGGTAGGAGGACAAAATATTGCAGCCAAAAGCTGCATGAAAATAAAAAAGAAAAATTCATAAAATAAGAATAAATAAATAAGGAGACATATTATGCCACTTTTTACAATATGTAATATACATCTCTGGTGTCCCCAGAATGTGTCTGTGAAGTTTCAGCTCAAAATACCCCACAGATCATTTATTATATTATTTTGAAAATGCCTATTTTGAGTGGAAGCAGAAACACGCTGTTTTTCGTGCCTGTTTCTTTAAATGCAAATGAGCTGCTGCTCCCCACGCCCTTTTCCAGAATAGAGCTGTGCCATTACAGCTCGTACCTGCTAAAAAACATCTGTTTTGGTTCTGATTATCATGTTTATCGAGCTGAAATCATGAGTTTTAAACCATATTAGTTTAAACTTCTGATGTACGGTTTTCTGAACGCACACATCCGAAGCACACGGACAGAAAGCAGCTGGCACAGTATGTGAGTACTAAACTAAAGGTGTGTCCCAAATCGCGTACTTATGCACTATTCTATGACGTTTTTTTAGTATGAATAGAGCGAGTAGTGCATTCACACTGAAATTTCCAAAAAGAAAATGTGCACTTTAAATACCTGGATGATGCACTTGTTGGAAGTGTGGAAATGTTGGACACTTCATGCACTCAACTGTCACAGCTTTAATTAGGTAGCGAAGGGGGAGGGGCTATCAGACTCAGGTTATGAATGACAAAATAACCTTATATAATTCATACACTACATGGTTGAGTACATAGTGTATGAGTGCATAGTGTATAGTAGGGCTGGGTTTTGACACAAATTTCACGATTCGATTTGATTCTCATTCACAAGCTTGCGATTCGATTCGATTTGATTAAATATAGATTATTTTGTATATACAGGTGCATCTCAATCAATTAGAATGTCGTGGAAAAGTTCATTTATGTCAGTAATTCAACTCAAATTGTGAAACTCGTGTATTAAATAAATTCAATGCACACAGACTGAATTAGTTTAAGGTACAGAACATGACAAATTTTCTCAACGAAAAAAAATCTCTCAACTAATGCTGTAAAATATACATGAGAGTCAGTTGGTACTACATTAGTATAACATTGAAGGTTAAAATTGACTGATTTGTTAAAATTATACTTACACTAACCCTAACCCACAACATTTATTGTTTGAATACTGCAATACAATGGACAGAATTTGGAATCTGAGACTTTGTTTCATATTAAAAGTACCAAAGCACAGTGCTTATTGTGATTTATTGGATGGGAAGTGCCCTTCAATGTTCTGTCCATTAACTGAAAACAGGCTAGACTAATCGATTCTTGGGATTTAAGAATCAATATCATTCCGTAAAAATGAGAATCGATCAATATCGAGATATCAATATTTTTTACTCACTAGTGTATAGTGCATCATTTGGGACGCAGCTTAAGTTCTCTTTCACACAAGAGTTAACGTTAAAAACGCACACGAGTTACAAAAACAGTCGGAAGGTAAACAGCTGGGATATAAATTGCATGTTTATTTTAGATCTGTGTGGCAGCAGCAATATACAGTAAATAAATCAATAAATCCACTGCTATCTTGTCTCCTCTGAGGCTGGGACTCTAAATAGTGTTCTGTGCTCGTCTGTGCAGCCAATGACAGAACAGTTAGCATGTTTTGCTCAAACTTTCGACATGGCATTAGAGCTGGTACATCGTTGTCGCTTGCAAAATTAAAATGACGGTGCTGTGGGTGGAAACGTGCAGATTAAGGGGCGGTAATATTATAATGAGATCCCTTTGCCACGTCACTAGGGGAGCGAAATCTGACATGCTCGTTTTTTCACGCTTGCAGAAAAAGGCTTCCCAAAACAAAGTTACTGGGTTAATCGTTTTCACGTTTCCTTGGTTGGTAGATGCACCGGTGACCTGATTATAGCATTTAAAACCTGGAAAAGTCAGATTTTCATGATATGTCACCTTTAAATGATTAAATTCAAATATAAATTTCAAAAATAATAAATGTAAATAATATACATGTAATATAAGTAACAGTAAATATGCAATGAAAATATAATTATTAAATAAAATAATTTAATATTAAATTATAAAAAATAAAAATATTTAAAAAATTCAATACAATAAGAAAAATCTATTAAATAAATTTTATATAAATAATTATACAGAATAAATACAATAATTTATTTATTATAAAAATAAAACAAAAAATATAATAAGCTACAAAATAAATAAATATATAATAATAAAAAAATTTGGTAAGTAGCTGTGCACTAAACAGGATTATGGCCTGTCAGTCAGTCATTATTGCAAAATAAACCCTAAGAGTTATGGTCTCTATCACCTTAGTGGGAATTCTTTCACAATAATGACTGTCTGATTGTACATTATCCCTACAATTATTTTATTAATGTACTTTGATTACCATTTCTGCAACGCAGGTTTTAGTTTCTGATTTGCTCTGATTTCATGGCTCTGTTAAAGGTATCTTTGTATGGTTCTATATGTGACCCTGTACCACAAAACCAATCTTAAGTCGCTGGGGTATATTTGTAGCAATAGCCAAAAATACATTGTACACTGTAAAAAATGACCGTGAATTTAACGGTAAAAGACTGTAAAAATGCTACAGTAAAAGAAAAATTGACCCTTATGACCAGGGGTGTGAAGTAACGAATTACAAATACTCAAATACAAATACTTACAGTAATTGAGTAGTTTTTATCAGTAATTGTACTTTTTTGAGTAGTTTAAAAATTGTGTACTTTTACTTTTACTTGAGTACATTTTAAGTGATGTATCGGTAATTTTACTCCGCTATTTTCCTCTGTTTGTGGTCGTTACTGCTTATTTTTATTTTATTTTAATCCATCAACGTGATTGGATAGAGAGTAATAGGTCTCATGACTTTCGTCAAATCAAATTGCGAATAGAAAACTTTAACCGCCAACTGTTTATCATCGCTGCTGGAAGCGCATTCTTCAATTATCAATTCAGTCGCATCTTCCTCTAACTTAATATGTTAAGGTACATTTCGGATTTCTGCTTACTAAATGATTTGTATATATGCTTGCCTATCTACACGGCCTGAAATTTGGTGTGAGGTTGCGGGTATTGCATACAGTGATAACTCCTGCAAGTGCCACGTTCGGTAAATTCCCACTCACTTATGAGATGCGCTGCCTCGTCTCTCTCTCGTGTGCGTTCTGCAGCAGTCATGATAATGTGAATTACAGAATGTACAACGTTTTTAAAATGTATAAATTGCGGTGTACAGCGTTTATTATGAGGGGGTAGAATCCACAGCTCAGTACTCACTACTCAATACTCATGAGTACTTTTAAATAGGCTACTCTTTTACTCTTACTCAAGTAGTTTTTTGGACAAGTACTTTTACTCTACTCACACTACATTTTTTGGATGGTAATGGTACTTTTACGTGAGTATATTTTTTCAGTACTTTTTCCACCACTGCTTATGACTGGTTTTGTGGTCCAGGGTCACATATATTTTATAAATCTATTATTACCTCCAGCGGTATCATATGCTGCACCCCACCTCAAGCATACATACTTGCATTTCAAATACACAGTAAGGCAGCACACCCAGCGAGCACTGGGAGTCTCAGATCGCTTTATAAGAGACGGTTAACCTTCCTCAGCCTGTGCCTGTGACAGCTGTCAGCTTTGAAAAGACACCAACCTTTCATTTCACACAAGGGAGAGCCAGTGAGCGAGGACGGCCTCTCATTCCAGGCTTTCAGGTCGAGGACACTCCTGCAGCCCCTGAATAAAAAAAGAACAGAGTGGTTTCATATTAGCCCACTGACTTTGAGCGCTTGAACTGATGGAATATTAAACAAGTGAAAGAGAGACAGGGCAGGAAACATGTGTAGTTCTTTTCTATAGCCCTGCAGGTTTGAATTTGTACCCACAACACATGATGAGCCTATTACTGTAGTTCAATCAAACAAAATGTCTTACTTGATAAAATATAACAAGGAAAGAAGGAAAGAAAGAAATAAAGAAAGAGTCTATTACATAAATGAAAGCTTATTGAACAATAAAAAACATGTATGGCAGGACTTGAAAAATAATGATAAAGGATAAATCATTTATAATAAATACTGCTAAATTCCATTAAAAATAAGAAGTGCCAATTATCATCTGAGTAATTTCAAGATCAACCAAAATGTTTCTAAAATGCTAATGTCTACTTAAACTTAAGTATGAAATTCACTTCAGTGTTTACCTATTTGACATTATGTTGAAGGAAAACAAACTAATATGATTTCCCTCCCTGAGTAGGGAATGAGACACTGCGTCCTCTAGGGGTCGCTATGGGGAACGCCTCGTCGTGACCCGTGTCTGAAGCATACATTGAAAAAACACCAACTCGTTGGACGGCGACAGCCATGACGTCACTACCGGTGCGACTATAGTATAAATAGGTGCTGGGAGTACACATCATTCACTTCTTCTGAAGCTTGCGTCCGCAGCATGGCAAGAAACCTAGAGGACGCAGTGTCTCGTTCCCTACTCAGGGAACCATGGTTACATAACTAACCTGAGACGTTGCCTTTCATGGGAACTTCAAACTGCGTCCTCTAGGGGTCGCTATGGGGAACGGTATACCACGCCACCAAGCTGAGGGGAGTGCATGCCAGAACCATGCCTATGTCTATATAAGACCTTACAGCTCACAGTGCATGTCAGAGCAAATGAGAATCATGAGGTCAAAGGAACTGCCTGAAGAGCTCAGAGACAGAATTGTGGCAAGGCACAGATCTGGCCAAGGTTACAAAAAAAATTCTGCTGCACTTAAGGTTCCTAAGAGCACAGTGGCCCCCATAATCCTTAAATGGAAGACGTTTAGGACGACCAGAACCCTTCCTAGAGCTGATCAAACTGAGCTATCGGGGGAGAAGAGCCTTGGTGAGAGAGGTAAAGAAGAACCCAAGGGAATTAGGAAGATGAAGATAAGGGCAGATGTAAGACCCCTGAAGGAAATGAGTATCACACTGATCCGGACAAAAGCGCTGACGCCCTGTCTGGATCACATCCCTTAGGTGTTTTACTTACCTTCCTTTGACCGGTGATTCTTCCTACCCCTACCCGTGGGTGGGGGAGGAGCACGAGCCACGACACTAGCCTTCTGAGCCAGTCTCTGATCCTCAAACCGAGATGGGCTAGGACCCCTGGGTTTGTTTCCTCGAAAAGAGAGACAAACGAGAGAGGAGCTTTTTCCCTTGGAGAAAACGCTCACAGTGCATGCCGATTGCCCCCTCGGAGGCATTGCGTGCGTGCTCTTCGCCCAAACAAATAACGCATAGATCGTGTGTGTCATCAGATGTTAAACAACGTCAACACGGATGCACACATCCTTAAACGCTTTGCTAGTGCTCGCCATAATGAGATGAATAGAGATCGCTCTTACCACAGAAATGCACGCTTCAAACAAAACAGTCAATGAAGACGAAGAAGAGAATGATGTGTGCTCCCGGCGCCTATTTATACTATAGTCGCACTGGTAGTGACGTCATGGCTGTCGCCGGCCAACGAGTTGGTGTTTTTTCAATGTATGCTTCAGACACGGGTCACGACGAGGCGTTCCCCATAGCGACCCCTAGAGGACGCAGTTCGAAGTTCCCATGAAAGGGAACTGTTTGGATGATTTTAAAAACTTTTATATTTTACCAAGTATGTTATCAATATTTTAGCATGGTTTATAGTGATGTCTAAAGTTGCTTTAAATTCTTACAAGATGACACTGCAGAAACAGTTTTCCAGTAAAAATACATAAACAAGAAATTTGAATAAGCAAAACGATCAGAGAATCTTAAATTAAGTAGATTTTTCTCAGAATTTACCCATGGACATTTTGTGTTTACATTTTTTTAGATCTTTGTCTACAACAGGAAAAGCACTGTCAGTGAATTAAGAAATATACATTTCCATTAAATTCCACATAGATTCCAGAGTACATTATGTTGAATCATATTGAAATATGTTTATAATTTTCCAAGATGTAAAATATTATAAAATTTGATTTCTAACATAAATTTATCTTGTTTTAAGGATGTTTAGATATCTTTTACTGAGAAAAAAACAAACAAATATAATTTTAATGTGTTAGAGATCCCATATAGTCAACTTATTAGACATTCTAATCATGATCTGTTTAGAAATAACTTTCTATTTTGAGATTTCGGGAAATTTTTTCTCTCAAACACATTCTTTGTGCGCTCAACGGTACCTTCCATATACTTATGTAAAGTTAATGTCTCAAACACTTGCAATGCAGACACCAGAGACTTGTGCATTCAACAGAGAAAACTCTCCTCTTCCTTCTTTTATTAAAGTATGCATGCATAACATCTACACTCTGGATGCAAACTACCCCCCTCTTTATCTGCATCCCCCCTCTCCGCGTTGTCCCGTGCCTGCTCACGTATTCTTTTAATCTCTGCTTGGTGCTGCTATAATTGTTTTCTGTTCCTTTCATGATTCGTAAGTAAGACCCAGAACGATTGCAACACAGATGAGTCCAGTGACAGCTCGCACTGAGATTGTCATCCAAACCTTGTACCACTGGCACGGTTGATGTGTCTGGGTTCAACACTGATGAAAGGCCTGAAACTTCAGAGTGATGTACAGTATGTCAGTATGTCTTTGCCTGCCATAATAAGAGTGGCATCAGGTTACTGCTAGTCTGCACTGTTCACTCCTTTACACTACTGTCCTTGGCTTCTACTTTATTTACCTACTTTATTTTTGGTCTGTTTTCATTCTATGCAGCTAAGCCTACAGCTACAATTCACAATATGTTGTATTTATAAAGCTACACTTTGTAACTTTTGTCCTTTAGCGGTTAAAGGATGCACAGTAATACATTATATCAGAACGGATGGACAAATAAATAACGCTTTTTTTTTGTTTGTTTGTTTGTTTTGAATGATTCACCTTCAATTTTTCTCATGCTAAAAGAATGTGCTCTAAAATATAAACCAATATAGATTTATAAACATGCATTTGGGTAAAGGAAATTCAAGGTTTGGTGAACTGATTATTATTATTTGATTTTTTTTTAGCTGAAGGTGGCTGTTCTGTTGGTTTATATTAGGTGCTCCAGCTATTGTATATCAGGTGGCAGGTCACTTTTGTATAAAGATGAGATCAGCAGTCTTGTACACGCCACTTAACAATGAACAATACTTTTACAGCATTTATACATACAGACAGAACAGTTACAGTACATACATGTCTAGGGCAACATCTGTATTCCCTTACGATTATAAATAAAGGGGCTTTACTTGGTGATCCTCAACATCGGGCCAGATGCTTGATTTTCTGTACATAGTCCTGTCAAAAATATTAATTTCATATTTAGTATATGTCATTATAAAGGTAAAAGCTTCGATATAAGGTGATTATTTTAATGATACATTAATTTGTGTTAGGAGTAGGCCTACAAATCAAATCGGAAAGAGTTTAAGAATGAAGGCTAATCAATTCAACCATATATGAGCTTCGGTAAATTGATCATGTCAGGATTTTAGTCCAAAGATATGCGCATTTACAGTGATATTAACGAAATTGCGCGTTTTTACTTAATACTTCATCAATTATATCAACAATTTTTTAATTATTCTGATCTGATCACATTCATCGGTGAAACGCAGTTAATCATGTGTGTCCCATTCATACACAACAGCAGAGGGTGCTTTTGAGTTATTATAAGGAAGAGAGGAAGAGGAAGAGCGATAGCTGTCAGGTGATGACATACGCCATGCCACATGACATGGACGTTCTGAAATTAGTTAATGAAAAGCTTTTAATTAATTAAATTATAATTAAATCATAAATTTAATTAAAAAATCTAAGGTTGTTCCATAATCGCCACCTACTCTCAGACAGTGGATTTACACTTTTATTCAGCCTGTCCGCTGAATTTGTTCAGACCACTGATCTACAGTATATATGATAATTCTCTGTGATAGTAAATGATTTCAAGGCTGAAATGTGAGCTTTATCATTTTATAAAACTTTTTATTTGTCAAAACTTTATTGGAACGTGTGTAGTAGGGCCTACATAGTAGATAACATCCATGTATATCACCCAACTAATATTTGTTTGTTTATTAACATCCGTACATGTTTGACATAAATCTTTCAGTGTGTGTATGAGTACTTTTTGAACATCTCCAGCACATTTTAACAATACCGTGATAATATTGATAACTGTGATCGTTTTAGTCCCTATAATCGTGATATTACATTTTCATGTAATTTTATCTCTAATAAAAATAGTTATTTAAAATAATTCAAACAAAAACTTTCAATCGGATAAGAAAATAAATGTTTTTGAAGTAAACATGCAACTGTGCCGTTAAAATTATTGAAATATTTAATTAAAATCTCAGGGGGTACTTCAAGTAAATAATTTAGGCCAGAGGGGTTAGGCTGACAAAAAAAAAACTGGTATAGGGTGAAGTGCCACATGTTCTTCAAGTGATCTCCATGTTTTACAAGAATAAAGTTTTTTTTAATTTTTTTTATTAATGCCAGCATTTATCATCGTATAGAAAGTTACAAATACTCATTCAGTGATCAAGATCCACATAAGATCAGAAAGCTGCTTTAATAAAGAGTCATGTTGTGATTTGAGAGTATTTCATTTTTAAATTGCACATGACATGATTTTAGATAATGTTTTGTAAACTCAGTTTTGGAGTTTGAAATTAACACAATTAAACTTGTGGCTTTCAGTTTGTTTTAATACTTGGACGAGGACAATTTCATACATTAATAAAAGTATTAATGAATACAAATATGTTATGTAAATTACAAGTGTCTTCTTTCAAAAGAGGCCAGCAATACTAAAGGTTCATGAACTGCATAGTTTGCGCTGATCATTTTCGGGCCTTGTGTGAGGGGTTTGTTGCAACTGGCTACAGGTTTTGCTTGCTGTACAGCTGTCATTCATTATGTCTGTGAGGCCATTATGCACTAAAACATCTCTCTGATTCATACAGACAATTGCGGGTGTCTGCTCAAATCCCCATGACAAAGCATGAATACTAAAGCCCTTCCGGTTATTTGATGAATTCTGTGAACGTGCAAATAGCCACCCAAGCACACAACCTAAAACCCATACACACAGTAACTGTCTTGAGTAGTCTTACCCAATTCCCAGCCAAAGTCAAGTTGCTTAGTCTGCCCCCTATTGGCTTTCATATTGAACTGCAACTCACACTTGCTGGTTCTTCAAAGGACTTTTGACAGACAGCTGCCAAGACAGGTACGAACATCTACTGTACTGGAAGCAGAAAACAAAGTTTATGATAAGAGAAGCATTTCATAGCTGCACACAACCTCAACCAATGTAAGAACTGCTCACTCAAACCCAAATAGGCAATCTTATAAAACAATAGTCATTTGGTCAGGACAGGATGATAAAGGCGGCCCATGGGTAGGAACACTTCATGTACATGAGGGTCTGTTATACATCTAAATAAGTGAGCAAGTAAAATTACAATATAAATGTACCTTATATAAATCTATAGATCCGTATATTACCAAAGGTAAAATTAAACTGTGGCAAAAATGTCAATGACTATATGACTTGTTTTTGGCATTACCATGGTATATACACTCTTACTATGGCATTACCACCTGATACCATCACTGCAACCCTTCAGAGAATCGAGACGAGACAAGATGAGGGCCACTGGCAGATGCGAGAAGTACAGAAACAAGCACACACACGTACAAGGTGAGGGAGGGGTATTTAATGGGACCTCTATGGAGGCAGAAGGGAACATCTGTGGTCATTAGACTGCATACAAAGGGATCCCCCCCTTATTCAAACAGTCTTAGAGCCTCTTTGGACGCCCAGGATCTGAAGCGTACCCTCCTAATTCAAGGCTTTCAGCAACAATCATCATTAACATTTCAGTATGCGTGTGACTTTTGTGTTCACCCCCAACCAGCATGTAGAAAGTGAAATAGGTGGGATGCTAAAGAGTCTTTTAGTGATTTGGTGGTTCGTCAAGTGTATTAATTGATCATCTAAAGTCTTATGCCTAAATGTAAACAGTGCGTTCAAATTCAAAATGTTATTTATTTATTTGTTTGCTTATTTATTTATTATTTTTTTTAAATGAAATGAAAAGAGGTTGGCTGTCCAGAATGTGCAGAACATGTAATCTATAGGCTTGTTGTATGTTTAATGGTTCAGACTACATTGAACTGTATTTTATTATTTTTGGTCACTATACATAATAAAATGGAAATAAATAATAATAATAATCATAATAATAATTTCAATAATAATAAACATTTACTCATAATCTTAAAAATCTTTCGATCTTAAATCTTATGATGAATATCAGTTAAGTTTTGAAGACAAATGTTTACATACACCCATGTGAAAAAATATTACACAACTAATATTTATTTACTAATTACTATTTTATTTTATTTTTCCAGAGTATGCAGAGCTGTAATCTATCTATCTATCTATCTATCTATCTATCTATCTATCTATCTATCTATCTATCTATCTATCTATCTATCTATCTATCTATCTATCTATCTATCTATCTATCTATCTATTGTCTGTCTGTCTGTCTGTCTATCTATCCATCTATCCAGCCAAGTTTAATGTCCTGAGTGTGCAGAGCTGTAATCTAGGCTTGACATAGAAAGAATAGCTTTTCTTCAAAGATAAAGGTTAAAAAGATAAGGCCCTGGATCATAAGTATTTACTGAAACCACTTCTTTACAGATTTTTTTTACCACTGAATTTCTCATGATTTTTCCATTAGGCTGTTGTGGGCTCAGGCTGTGGTACATTATAGATGGTGTATCAGCCATATGGCTTATGAGTTATGACGTGTGCGAGACCATGACTGCACTCCGAGCCATCTTTTAAAAGAGACTAATGAAAAGAGATTAGCCTTATCAATATTGATCAGAGGAGTCGTACCTTCCTCCCACAGCAGAGAATGGCCATGTCTCACCTGACAGATTTAAACATCAAATATAAGGATCTAATTTTAAAGGTTGCATAAATATCATACAGTGAATGACACAGTGGCGCTTCTAAGGACAATATCACATAAACAATGACTTTATGACTTTTTAATCAGGAAGGTATTGAAGAGTTATATTGCAATGGATATTGGATATTATATATCTCATAAAGGTTCTAATATACACACTTTTGCATAACATTTACATGCCAGTAATGCTTTCCAGCAGTTAATGGCATTTTTTCCTGGAGCAGTTACATCCTTTCACAGACAATCACTCTACAATTCAAGCAATGCCGAGCAGAGACGCTCCGCGTGCTGGGACTGATGATTGTCTCTTTCAAATTCATGTGTGGCCTTTCTCAAATCAAATTAC
>NW_015505541.1:1030381-1035381 GCF_001515645.1 Sinocyclocheilus grahami
GCGTGCGTGCTCTTCGCCCAAACAAATAACGCATAGATCGTGTGTGTCATCAGATGTTAAACAACGTCAACACGGATGCACACATCCTTAAACGCTTTGCTAGTGCTCGCCATAATGAGATGAATAGAGATCGCTCTTACCACAGAAATGCACGCTTCAAACAAAACAGTCAATGAAGACGAAGAAGAGAATGATGTGTGCTCCCGGCGCCTATTTATACTATAGTCGCACTGGTAGTGACGTCATGGCTGTCGCCGGCCAACGAGTTGGTGTTTTTTCAATGTATGCTTCAGACACGGGTCACGACGAGGCGTTCCCCATAGCGACCCCTAGAGGACGCAGTTCGAAGTTCCCATGAAAGGGAACTGTTTGGATGATTTTAAAAACTTTTATATTTTACCAAGTATGTTATCAATATTTTAGCATGGTTTATAGTGATGTCTAAAGTTGCTTTAAATTCTTACAAGATGACACTGCAGAAACAGTTTTCCAGTAAAAATACATAAACAAGAAATTTGAATAAGCAAAACGATCAGAGAATCTTAAATTAAGTAGATTTTTCTCAGAATTTACCCATGGACATTTTGTGTTTACATTTTTTTAGATCTTTGTCTACAACAGGAAAAGCACTGTCAGTGAATTAAGAAATATACATTTCCATTAAATTCCACATAGATTCCAGAGTACATTATGTTGAATCATATTGAAATATGTTTATAATTTTCCAAGATGTAAAATATTATAAAATTTGATTTCTAACATAAATTTATCTTGTTTTAAGGATGTTTAGATATCTTTTACTGAGAAAAAAACAAACAAATATAATTTTAATGTGTTAGAGATCCCATATAGTCAACTTATTAGACATTCTAATCATGATCTGTTTAGAAATAACTTTCTATTTTGAGATTTCGGGAAATTTTTTCTCTCAAACACATTCTTTGTGCGCTCAACGGTGTATGTAAAGTTAATGTCTCAAACACTTGCAATGCAGACACCAGAGACTTGTGCATTCAACAGAGAAAACTCTCCTCTTCCTTCTTTTATTAAAGTATGCATGCATAACATCTACACTCTGGATGCAAACTACCCCCCTCTTTATCTGCATCCCCCCTCTCCGCGTTGTCCCGTGCCTGCTCACGTATTCTTTTAATCTCTGCTTGGTGCTGCTATAATTGTTTTCTGTTCCTTTCATGATTCGTAAGTAAGACCCAGAACGATTGCAACACAGATGAGTCCAGTGACAGCTCGCACTGAGATTGTCATCCAAACCTTGTACCACTGGCACGGTTGATGTGTCTGGGTTCAACACTGATGAAAGGCCTGAAACTTCAGAGTGATGTACAGTATGTCAGTATGTCTTTGCCTGCCATAATAAGAGTGGCATCAGGTTACTGCTAGTCTGCACTGTTCACTCCTTTACACTACTGTCCTTGGCTTCTACTTTATTTACCTACTTTATTTTTGGTCTGTTTTCATTCTATGCAGCTAAGCCTACAGCTACAATTCACAATATGTTGTATTTATAAAGCTACACTTTGTAACTTTTGTCCTTTAGCGGTTAAAGGATGCACAGTAATACATTATATCAGAACGGATGGACAAATAAATAACGCTTTTTTTTTGTTTGTTTGTTTGTTTTGAATGATTCACCTTCAATTTTTCTCATGCTAAAAGAATGTGCTCTAAAATATAAACCAATATAGATTTATAAACATGCATTTGGGTAAAGGAAATTCAAGGTTTGGTGAACTGATTATTATTATTTGATTTTTTTTTAGCTGAAGGTGGCTGTTCTGTTGGTTTATATTAGGTGCTCCAGCTATTGTATATCAGGTGGCAGGTCACTTTTGTATAAAGATGAGATCAGCAGTCTTGTACACGCCACTTAACAATGAACAATACTTTTACAGCATTTATACATACAGACAGAACAGTTACAGTACATACATGTCTAGGGCAACATCTGTATTCCCTTACGATTATAAATAAAGGGGCTTTACTTGGTGATCCTCAACATCGGGCCAGATGCTTGATTTTCTGTACATAGTCCTGTCAAAAATATTAATTTCATATTTAGTATATGTCATTATAAAGGTAAAAGCTTCGATATAAGGTGATTATTTTAATGATACATTAATTTGTGTTAGGAGTAGGCCTACAAATCAAATCGGAAAGAGTTTAAGAATGAAGGCTAATCAATTCAACCATATATGAGCTTCGGTAAATTGATCATGTCAGGATTTTAGTCCAAAGATATGCGCATTTACAGTGATATTAACGAAATTGCGCGTTTTTACTTAATACTTCATCAATTATATCAACAATTTTTTAATTATTCTGATCTGATCACATTCATCGGTGAAACGCAGTTAATCATGTGTGTCCCATTCATACACAACAGCAGAGGGTGCTTTTGAGTTATTATAAGGAAGAGAGGAAGAGGAAGAGCGATAGCTGTCAGGTGATGACATACGCCATGCCACATGACATGGACGTTCTGAAATTAGTTAATGAAAAGCTTTTAATTAATTAAATTATAATTAAATCATAAATTTAATTAAAAAATCTAAGGTTGTTCCATAATCGCCACCTACTCTCAGACAGTGGATTTACACTTTTATTCAGCCTGTCCGCTGAATTTGTTCAGACCACTGATCTACAGTATATATGATAATTCTCTGTGATAGTAAATGATTTCAAGGCTGAAATGTGAGCTTTATCATTTTATAAAACTTTTTATTTGTCAAAACTTTATTGGAACGTGTGTAGTAGGGCCTACATAGTAGATAACATCCATGTATATCACCCAACTAATATTTGTTTGTTTATTAACATCCGTACATGTTTGACATAAATCTTTCAGTGTGTGTATGAGTACTTTTTGAACATCTCCAGCACATTTTAACAATACCGTGATAATATTGATAACTGTGATCGTTTTAGTCCCTATAATCGTGATATTACATTTTCATGTAATTTTATCTCTAATAAAAATAGTTATTTAAAATAATTCAAACAAAAACTTTCAATCGGATAAGAAAATAAATGTTTTTGAAGTAAACATGCAACTGTGCCGTTAAAATTATTGAAATATTTAATTAAAATCTCAGGGGTACTTCAAGTAAATAATTTAGGCCAGAGGGGTTAGGCTGACAAAAAAAAAACTGGTATAGGGTGAAGTGCCACATGTTCTTCAAGTGATCTCCATGTTTTACAAGAATAAAGTTTTTTTTAATTTTTTTTATTAATGCCAGCATTTATCATCGTATAGAAAGTTACAAATACTCATTCAGTGATCAAGATCCACATAAGATCAGAAAGCTGCTTTAATAAAGAGTCATGTTGTGATTTGAGAGTATTTCATTTTTAAATTGCACATGACATGATTTTAGATAATGTTTTGTAAACTCAGTTTTGGAGTTTGAAATTAACACAATTAAACTTGTGGCTTTCAGTTTGTTTTAATACTTGGACGAGGACAATTTCATACATTAATAAAAGTATTAATGAATACAAATATGTTATGTAAATTACAAGTGTCTTCTTTCAAAAGAGGCCAGCAATACTAAAGGTTCATGAACTGCATAGTTTGCGCTGATCATTTTCGGGCCTTGTGTGAGGGGTTTGTTGCAACTGGCTACAGGTTTTGCTTGCTGTACAGCTGTCATTCATTATGTCTGTGAGGCCATTATGCACTAAAACATCTCTCTGATTCATACAGACAATTGCGGGTGTCTGCTCAAATCCCCATGACAAAGCATGAATACTAAAGCCCTTCCGGTTATTTGATGAATTCTGTGAACGTGCAAATAGCCACCCAAGCACACAACCTAAAACCCATACACACAGTAACTGTCTTGAGTAGTCTTACCCAATTCCCAGCCAAAGTCAAGTTGCTTAGTCTGCCCCCTATTGGCTTTCATATTGAACTGCAACTCACACTTGCTGGTTCTTCAAAGGACTTTTGACAGACAGCTGCCAAGACAGGTACGAACATCTACTGTACTGGAAGCAGAAAACAAAGTTTATGATAAGAGAAGCATTTCATAGCTGCACACAACCTCAACCAATGTAAGAACTGCTCACTCAAACCCAAATAGGCAATCTTATAAAACAATAGTCATTTGGTCAGGACAGGATGATAAAGGCGGCCCATGGGTAGGAACACTTCATGTACATGAGGGTCTGTTATACATCTAAATAAGTGAGCAAGTAAAATTACAATATAAATGTACCTTATATAAATCTATAGATCCGTATATTACCAAAGGTAAAATTAAACTGTGGCAAAAATGTCAATGACTATATGACTTGTTTTTGGCATTACCATGGTATATACACTCTTACTATGGCATTACCACCTGATACCATCACTGCAACCCTTCAGAGAATCGAGACGAGACAAGATGAGGGCCACTGGCAGATGCGAGAAGTACAGAAACAAGCACACACACGTACAAGGTGAGGGAGGGGTATTTAATGGGACCTCTATGGAGGCAGAAGGGAACATCTGTGGTCATTAGACTGCATACAAAGGGATCCCCCCCTTATTCAAACAGTCTTAGAGCCTCTTTGGACGCCCAGGATCTGAAGCGTACCCTCCTAATTCAAGGCTTTCAGCAACAATCATCATTAACATTTCAGTATGCGTGTGACTTTTGTGTTCACCCCCAACCAGCATGTAGAAAGTGAAATAGGTGGGATGCTAAAGAGTCTTTTAGTGATTTGGTGGTTCGTCAAGTGTATTAATTGATCATCTAAAGTCTTATGCCTAAATGTAAACAGTGCGTTCAAATTCAAAATGTTATTTATTTATTTGTTTGCTTATTTATTTATTATTTTTTTTAAATGAAATGAAAAGAGGTTGGCTGTCCAGAATGTGCAGAACATGTAATCTATAGGCTTGTTGTATGTTTAATGGTTCAGACTACATTGAACTGTATTTTATTATTTTTGGTCACTATACATAATAAAATGGAAATAAATAATAATAATAA
>NW_015505541.1:1040381-1058669 GCF_001515645.1 Sinocyclocheilus grahami
CTAATCACGCTCAAGATGTCAGTAACGTGTGGGTCAAAGGTTAGATATTCGGCCCAGCAGATATGGAGCAATTATGAGCAGCCTCCTTTAACCTTGTGACCCGAATGGGCTCACTGGACAGCTGGGATACATTGGGAATAAATCAAAGGCATCATTTCTGTAAGCAGAGGAGAAATGATGGAGCATAATTGACAAGGAACCACCCCAAACAAAGGTCCGCCCAGGACCATGGGTAATGGCGTGAGAGAAGATGCTCAGGCCTAACCAGACGTCCACAGACACCGAGGGCCGGCCCAATCTATTTCAATCAGGAGGGAATGTTTCACTTTTTATTACTTTTTCAATTCTCTCATTCCGATCAGCCTGGCCCAGATAACAGTACTATTAGCCCCTTAGATCAATGTGTTTTTATTTTCCCTGCCCCCCTTCCCCCTAATGCAACCCCCTCCCTCGACCCGTATTGGGTATCGGAAAACCAAATTACTTTATCTCTTCTCCCATGGGAAGCCTGCCAAGGAAAAGTTGATTTGCAGCTGCACAATGGCACTCCTTATCCTCTCATCTTCACCACACTCTTTCTCTCGTTCTCCTGTTCTTTCTTTCTCTCTCCTTTTTTTGGGTGGATGAAGGAGCCAATCAAAGTGCAATGAAAGAGGAAGAGGAAAAAGATGAAGACAAAAATAATTAGAGTTCTGTCTAATGAGAGCAAGAGGAATCCCCATGGCTGAGCAGGGAATAGACATGGACTCGCAGCAACCAGCACCGCTTCACTTTATCTTCCAGAATTACAGCCATTTATCAGTCTGGGCAGAAAACTGTCAGCCCATTACACAAGCTTGCATGCAGGCGGAGGGGGGCGTCCCATCAGACGTGCTCCTAATGGCTGCGGCAGTGGCCCTGACTGAGGGTCACGGAGGACGTTCATTAGAAAACTGTAACTTGGCTAATCGCAGCTCACTTAACACCACATCATGGATGAGTGCCTGCCAATGGCACAAAAAGAGCTCCAATGTGTGGTCTGGTTTAGGTAAAGAGTGCTAACGCACACCAAGGAGAATGAATGACAGTTCTGGGGGAGACACAGGGCACTTTGGGAGACAACTGCGATTCCTGCTAATTCCTGATCTATTCTACTACAGCTATTATCCTACAAGTTCAATCAAAGCCTCTCAGCATAATAGAAGAAAACAAGGTCTCTCCTGTGGTTCCTTTTTACATGGTTATCTTTGGCTGTTGTTGTGAAAAGAGGCCTTGTACAGTAGCAGTGTGTTGGAGGTAAACATGATCAGGCAGGTTTAATGAGAGTTCTGGCAAGATTGCAGTAACAATTTTAATGCCTTTTCACAGTTTTATCTGTCGTTTTAAGAATTTAGGCTTAGTTTACACTGCAGGGGAAATAATTTTTTTTCTTCTTAAATTACATTTTAACAAACTGTAAGTTATATGTTGTATGTTTTTTTTCTAAGCAAATTGCAGTTGTTTTTTGCTTGCACATCCACGTTGGTTATCAAATTGACGATGCAAATTGCATATAGATTCACCATGTGAAATTTTTGTAATTTATGTTTGATTTTGGAGGGCAGTACTCTAAAAAAAATCTAAAAAAAATGCATTGCATACAACAAAGAAAAAAAGCATAGCTGAGTTATTTTTTTTAAATGGAAAAAAGGCTCTCCGCTTGTTAAGTCGTGATGTATAGAATAATGTTTCCAGGTCCAAACCCCCCCTTGTAAAAAAGTAATATATTTAAAAGACATTTATTTCATACTAAGTATAGTTCAGATCTGTTAACAAATTTACTGACAGATAACTCGAGACTTACTGATGTAAAAATTGTAATTAAACTTTATTTGGAGTATTACTTGCATGTGCACAATGCACATTTCTTATTAATAAGCCTCAAATCTGTTTTAATGTCACTTTTGAAGAGGATTGTATGATCTTTGAATAATATCGGTCTTTAAATGCAAAATATTTAAAGTGTACCTAAAGTATACTTGCAATAGTTCCACTTTAGCAAAATTATATATACTAAGTATGTGTTTAATTGGACTTCAGTTCTAACTCCGCACAATTAAAGTGCATTAAGTAAAAAATTAGTTGTTTCAATTTAGCAGGCTTGAAATATACCAGTTTAGTATACTAAAAGTACAAATGCAGGGCATTTTATTAAGTACATAAATATGAAAATGTATTTGAAATATACTTAGTATGAAATAAATGTATTTCAAATACATTTAAGTATATTTATTTTTCACTAGGGTCCACTTTCTTTTCAATAAAGAATATGATCTGTTTATGAGCACTTTTTACTCATATCACACATTTATGCTAAGCTTTTAAAAATTCACAGTGTATACACTACAGTCCACAGGCTCCCAGTGTCCTGGGCACCGATATTTTAACAACTCATAAAAGATGAGATTTTTGTATAGAAACTGTGAGTGTATATTACCACCGTTTGTTTTTTGTTTTTGGTCTTTGATAGAGCTTTTGGACCAGGAAATGGAGACATGTGACGTCAAACTTCACAAGCAAATAGCTAAGTGCCTCAGGCAAGAGGAATGACAAAAAAAACAGCACAAAGCATTTTTAAAAGTTGAACTACTTTTAACTTGTTTACAAAGGAAAATCAGCACAGTGGAATGCAAAAACGGGCTCTGTGTGAACAGCTTCCTATGCAGAAAAACAATTAAATGAAGTGCAGAGGAACACAAAAACACGGACCGTAGGCAAGGGATATGGAGTGGCGAAAAAAAAGCAACCAGTGGGAATGTGATATAACAGACTGTAAGTCGCACAACTAAAAAACCCATGAAATTACGTTAGCAAAAATTAGATTTTTATGATGTGTTTTGATGTAGATATAATCAGATATTTTGCTGCCTGTCTGAAATATTTTGCATTAAGTGTAAATATGTTCTATTTCACTCATTTTATATGAGTTTTGGCATCCTCTATCTGCTCAACCTTCGAGTATACAGCTGCTTATTAGGGAGCATTTGATAAATTGATAGGGATGATTGATTCATTGACTGTACAGAGAGCTTGTCTGCTCATCTCCATCTGTGCTTCGATCAAAAATCATTTGGCTTGGCAACACTAAATGGAGGTATATGGATCCACCTGCTCCATTAAATTAGTTCTTCCCTCCCTCCAGGTGACCTGTCATTGTCAATACACCTGTATATTACCAATGCAGACCCCTCACCTCAGCCCGACTAAATAGTGTTTGACTTCTCCACTTTAACCGCTTTAATTGAGTTCATTTCGCAGTAACCTTTTTGGGAGGAAGAACCATGAACCTCATTTGCAACTATTGATTGCATCACATGCTAAACAGTCTCTACCATATCTGAACCTGGTCGTCCTTAAAGCCATTTCCATATCTCCAAGGAATGTGAGGCCTTTTCCATAATCTCTATTAGCAAACATTTGGATAATGCTATTCAAGATTTACTCCATTATTGTCACACTGGGGAAAATTTAGATTGATGCAACAATCATTCTACAGAAAGACAAAAAAAAGCTGCATTAGTTATGCTGCAATCCCTTAAACTCTAAAAAGTCAGAATGTCCAACTTTCTTCTTAAGTCCACATTTTCAGATGTCAGATTCCAATGTGTTATGATGTCAGATGACCATGGCAGTACCAAGAAATGAACCAATTTAATGTTATAACACCTTGGTGAGTCAAAATTCATATATATGAAATGTACCTTAACATACAATTCACTGCATTCCAGTTGAACTGCATACTAGAGGCAGTAAACAAGCAATGGAACTGAAATCTGAGATATTAAGTAATAAATAAACTAAACTAAAAGTGCCACTACTTAATAATATCACTTCCTGTCTGCAGTATGGTTAATTAACCCTTTAAACCCTATTTCCTGTGCATAATTTATCTAAAACTACATAATTGTTCTGTTCGTAAAGCCTTCAGGCAAAAGTTGAGTAACATTCCCAATGACTGTTAAAGGAATGTTCCCCGCACCAATCATGGTTACTGTCTTTAGCCTCTTACATGCTAATGACTTTAGCATATGCTAAAACACTCTGTAAATCTTCTGTTTGAGAATGGTGGGCAGCTTAAGGAAAGGCCATGCATGACCCACAAATGAGATCTCCACAAAGAGCCCCTTAACAAGGACTTCAATTAGAGAAGGCCAATTTATCAGGCCTGGAATGATGAGCCAGAGGAAGCAGCATGGCACAAAGCCCTGCTGAGACTGCAGTCTCATTATACCCCTCCAGCCGACGGTCTAAACCTACCACACCACATTCAACCCCTGCGCTCTTGCTAACAGACATATGCAGCGATCCGTTTCACAGGGCATCTTCAGACTTAGACTGGCTGATTATTCCAGGGGATTTAACAGGGCTTTGTAATGGTGGCAAACACACTTGACATTGGGCCTACATGTTTGGGTTGACCGTAGGCTTATTACGCTCATCCCGCAGGCTGAATTGTCTACTATTCTGGATCAGCTGTCTGATTATTAATTCTAGTATATATTATTTAACATCACTCAAAGTGAAAAGTACCCTTTAAAGTGCTATAACTCCACTTTGTGCCAGAAACCTGTGCTCAATTTCCTCTTCTAGGCACTGGTCCAAAACCACATAACCATAAATGACAGATATGAATAACATGCACTCAATCAAATGAAACAATAGATGGCATTGGAGGCTGAAAAAAAATGAATGCTAATAAATAATGGCTGCTCCAACAATTTGTTCTTCTAAATTGTTTTGTTTGATTCCCTGGCTGTTTCTTTCCAATGAGAGCAGTGTAATGAGATGATTTTTAATGTGTCCAGCATCAGGTTTGCTGACGAAGCCCATCTGCACCTTGTTCATGTATCAAATGGTTCACTACTCATCTGTTTGTGGATTTGTATTTCTATGAAAATCAATAACCTCAGACTAATGGGTTACAGAACAAATTACCGATATTACAGGTCTTGTTCTTGTATGATGGCCTCTTGCTACTGGGGCCACTAAGGTCATAATTATTTGATCTTTGTCTACATCAAATGCATTTAATACACTTCATGTTTACAAGCTCACAGCCAAAATGTCAATTTGCAGTCAGAGCTAGTCTTCATTTTAATTGTTTTTTTTTTCACAGCTAGATGTGGTCTACATCTAACTGTGAGCAGAATTTAAGGCAAGACACTGCAGGTGAATAGGGTAAAAAATCAAAATAAAAAAGGTAATCGCCTTACTTAGCTGATTGATTACATTGATAATTGCACATTTTTTTGTATTACAAGTTTTTTTTAAATGTTAGGTTTAAATATGCAAATGAGTCATTACTTAAGGAAATATGCGTTATTTTGCATACATTTCTCGTACAAAAATCTAAACACTGGATGATGTCAGTTTCAAAATTCTTGTTAAATTGTTTTGACATATTATAGTCAAAAGGTTTTACAGAGGGAATTTTGGGTATCTCATTTTTGTCACTCCATAATCCAGAAAATGCTTAGAACGGACAGAAAACACTATATTTTCAAAATTTTGGGGGAATAAAATGTCGTATATAATCAAGCAAATTATATATGAACAAATCCCTCTGTAAAAACCTTCAGGATATAGACAGGAATAAAAAAAAGTAAAGTAAAGTTTGGTGTGTGTAAGTGCTACTGAAGTGGAGATTTATGGCTCAGTGTAGCAGAAAAAACTCATTTTGAGAAAACGGCCTTTAAAAATATGTATTGTAATTTAAATCTATTGACACAAATAGATAAATTGCTATAAAAGAAAAACTTAACAGTGTCTTTTGAATGTTTTCTTTCCACTAGTCTGAAAAAACACTTTATGAAAAACCCAACCCAACCCAAAAGACTCTTAAGAGTCAGATGTGGAATCAATCTACCTTGGTTGTGCTGTATGTGTTTGACAAATCGTATTTCGGGAATCAGACTACACTGGTTGGACTATAAGTTTTGCGCTATAGATTAAATATATTTTCCCAAGAGATTGGTTGGTGGTACCACTAAATACTAGTGCAGGAAATTCAGTAAGACTATTTTAGATCTATCTGCGTCAATGGAAAAATATATGCTCAAGAACTGACATTTGGTTACGGTAACCTGTAGTACTGTAGGTACAAATAACAATCTCTATCTCATTGTATTTTCATATATCACAAAAGACACCTCCTACAATTCTTAGCTAGAATGTCATCTTCACTCGTTCTGAACCTGAAATGTACAAGCGTTGCAGAGGATGCCAAATGAGCAGACATTAACAAACACTGAAAGTGTGTGTGTTGGCATGTGTGATACGTCCTGCAGTCAAACATGCTTTACTCTGGCAGCCCATAAGACGCTCCACATATGGGCTTGGTAGCTTAACGGTGTGTCTCCCTCTGTTCAGCGGGTGAATGCTAGCTACCTGTCTGCTGGTGCTAATTAGCCATCTCTTCCTATCACCCAGATGCCTTCAAGAAGAATCACACATGTACGCAGACACGCTGAGGGAACAGCCTAGTGAATATGGCAGTTACAAAGTAAAGAACTGCATTCATTCCAGTTTGGGACGACATGGATAAACAGAATTCCCAGAGCTTAACGGCTTTAAGAGCTTTACTTTACATTGTTCACATACCTGCAAAGACTTTGTACATGTCATAAATAATAATTCTTGTTCTTGAAGTTGTATTTCAACTCTGTCTCAAATGACACTGTCTGGAGGCAAACTTAAAGAATTTGTTTGGGTTTTGCTTGGAATTCTTTATCACAGAACAACTAAATTTTGATAAGCTTTGGCCATGATCAATAATGCACAGACATACGGAATAATATCTGGGAATAACAGCTTGTACTTGCTTCTGTTCTGTCTACAAGAACAGATTTTGCTGTTTGCTGTCAGATAAAATGTTCAAAATTGATTCAACAGAAAAAGCTTTCAAAGAATGCTTCAGTGAGTATAGTCTGAAAAGTTTAGTCATGCTCTTTGGTTAGGAGTTAATAGAATGCCTTTTTCTGGGTGAATGTACTGTGCTGACCCTGCGCTCAAGCACAGAGCTGCCCACTCTTCATAGAGATCTGAAAGAAACAGAGAAAAACTTTAGAAATGGAGGATGAAGCTTAGATAAGGCTAAATTCAGCTATGCCTTTTGTATTTTTCTAAGTAGTATCAACAACCACTTATTCCAGTAGTATTTTAGTTCATTTATTATTTTAAGAATAAATAAATAAAGTTTATGTTTTTAATACTTCATTTCCAGTAATTAAAGTTTTTTTTTTAATAGACTGAGTTTTAGCAATAATATGATTTTAGTTTTAACAATAATAACCCTGCTATCAACAGCTGTAGCCTGTTGAATAAATCATGAGGCAAAAAGGTAAAGCAAGTTATCATATTTACATTTATACATTTGGCAGAAGCTTTTCTCTAAAGCAAATTAAATTGCATTCAAGGTATACATTTGATCAGTTCATGCATTCCCTTGAAATCTAACCCATGACTGCGGATTGCTAGCGCCATACTCTACTGTTTGAACTACAGGAACGCTGACGCATTTAGCTTCTGAAGACTTGAAATATATTACAATTCTATGCTACCTTATGGTGATATTTGTCATTTTAGAACTTTACAATAATTGTTCTGCCAACATTTTCACTGAACCCACAAATTTTTATTTTAGTAATGTATTTCATATTTGCTATAAATATTTTAGCCCTGCTAAATTCTTAAGTTTTGAGAACATAAAACAAAAAAAGTCAATAATAATGTTGTATATTGTCGTTAATAATTACAATAGTAATTGTAGTTTATTTCCCATATTATTGGCCTAAATGTTTTGTTCACTAAAATTATTTTCTTTACAAACATTTGCAACAAGCTTGAAATGATACAGCTATAATGTAATTCCATAAACTAAACAAACTTTTGCTGGAAAATGATGACATACTGTATGATGCAAAACATTACTGAATGCTTTTCAACACATTCTTAATGATACTATTAAGCCTATCACAAGTCAATGTAACATCTAAATGACAAATCAACATAATTTGCAACAACAATGTGCAATACATCACACAAAACCAAACATTTAAGTTTGCAAAGCATAAAAATTGATGTATGAGATAATTGTAATTAATTAATGTCAATTTTTAGCTGCAATGCAGCAGTGACCAGAAAGGAAAAGTGACTGTTCCATAAACTGGTCTGAAACTCTCCCTTCATTCTTACAGCTGACCCCAAAACCAGACTGAAATGGGCATTTTGATGACCACTTGTAATTCAACACACCAACAACAACCTGACTAACCTCTATATATCCACCAACAACCAAATCTTTAAATCATCACCAACAGTCACATCATCATAGACTATAAATTATGTTGTGCCTTCGGCAACATTGTGTCCTAGTCTCATCATCCATCCAACAGTAATTCTCCAATAACTCTTGTGCTGTTAGTTTATTGCTGAGTGTTTTATGCGCTATAACGGGTGGCAAATTTGATTTCAGATGCTGATAGTGATGATGTGATCATCATGCAATTTACTAATAGCACCAGCTAATAATTCATACCGCACACTGCATGTTGGGTGGGAAGGAAAAAAAAACTTTAGGTGTGATAAATCCTAAATGCTGAGACTGTATAACAGAGCAGTTCACTGCTGCATGTGTGTGTGTTTTAGAGAACAATTTATGAGATTAATATATAAAACACAGATACCCTGTACACAGGCTGTACACACCAATACATTTGTGCATCTCTCTCCCCTGTAAAAGCTGATCTAGTAAAACTCCATTGTGATTTTCTATGGGAAGGGACGCAGGTTGATATTGGCTCTCTGCTGCTGGAGTTGACCCTGCGCCCTGCGTTTTGCTGAGAGAGGTGAAGATTTGACACTCAACGGGTTATACTGTAACACCCCTGCTGCTCCTCTCCCCTTGGCCTGTCTCACAAACCCCTGCATCTGCTCTTTAAAGCAGTGGCTTTAGGACTCAAACATATGGTGCTGCAGTGTAATCACTGTAACCTCCTTCACTTTCTGCAACTTAAAGTAAAAATAAAGCTAGCTGTTATTATATGTTATCTCTGTAGCCTCTGTGGAAACGTGAAGGCTATTTAAACTGATGTCATTTTTTCCAAACTTTCTTCTATCCCATCATAATGGAAGACATTTCGAGGTCAGTATGATTTTTTTAAAGAAATTAATACTTTTATTCAGCAGGATGGATTAAATCGATCAAAACAGTAAAGACATTTATAATGTTACAAAAGATTTCGATTTCAAGTAAATGCTGTTCTTTTGAATTTTCTATTCATTAAAGAATCCTGAAAAGATTCCACAAAAAAAAGTTAATCAACTGTTTCAACACTGATAATAATTAGAAAGGTTTTTGAACACCAAATCACCAAATCAGCCCATTTCTGCCACAGGATACAAAAAAAATTTATAATAATAATAATAATAATTAATTAATTAATTAAAAAGGTCACTGCAACTTTTCTCACAATTTTTGTGAGATATTAACTCAAATTCGCTAGTTTGCATCTCACAATTCTGACATTTTTCTCCGAATTCTGAGATTTTATCTCACAACATGACTTTCTACCTTGCAAATCTGAGGGAGAAAAAAGTCTGATTTGTGAGATATAAACTCAGAACTGAAAAAAATTAAATAAAATAAAATCTGAATTGTGAGGTAAAAAGTCCCAATTACTTTTTAAAACATTTTTATCCAATGGTGGAATCAAGCTTCCATAGCTTTGCCATCACAGGAATTCCATTTTAAAGGGTGATAGAAAACAGTATTGAAAATGTCATTTTAAATTGTATTACATAACATTTCACAATATTACTGTTTTTACTGTGTTTTTGATCAAATAAATACAGCCTTGATGAACATATGAGACTTCCTTCAAAAACATAAAAAAATCTTACAGACTCCAAACTTAGTGTACAAATATCATAACCGATTGCTATGAATTTTATTCATTATATTCACATAATTTCTGGCCATTACATCAAAACGTTACATAGTTTAGGATAATAAAACTGCAATTGGACTGAACTGATTCAGACAGATAAATAAACATAGTCACTGCACCTTTTCAATCAATAAAGTAATTCTTGAATGACTAAAGGCCGGTTTTGAGCATGTAAACTATCTGATCCAGAGAAAGTCAAACCCATTTATGCTAACTCAGCCTCTGAACACAGCATTAACTGCCCTGAATCTTGACAAGCCCTTGGACGTGGTGCGGCCTTGTACTTAGCATGTTAATTGCTATTACATTTTCCAATGGCTCAGTGAATTGTTCCCTGAGTGTGGCCACTGACATCTTGACCTATTGTAAATTTTCCTGTGATTTATTGGGATCGTCCGGCGGTCGCTTCTATCGTCGTAAAGCTCTGTGGTCGGGCCTCATGAATATTTCAGAAGCCCGATTAAACTACTGCTGACCTCAAAGTGCTTTGGAGCTCCTACGGAGCCAGGTAACATCAGGACAGTGAGAGCCGTTTATGGCTATCATCTTACTTCTACATACCCAAGGCCAGCTTTTCTTCAGCTTGAGCGTTTTCCCTTGTCATCACCTCATCAAATAAAGAAGCAATATTTTTTTCAGGCTCACATACCCATTAGCTTATTCATATTGTTTGTGAGGGTAATGTGATGAAAATGCTAAACAGAAACTGTAGAATATTTCCATTGGTCATGGAACATGACTTCTGCTATTCGCCAACGTCTGTTTTCATTGTTTAAAGATGAAAGGAATGATTTCCATTCCATAATGGAATTTAAATTCAAATGTCAACAGCAATTTCTCCTGCTGTACGCCCATATTTCTGCCGCTCGGAAAGTTTGGGTGCCCTTGCTTGCCTTTGCACCTCCAGCTGTGTTTTTTTGCATTTCATCTCTTTAGTTTGCATCTTGTTCAGTTCTTCCATCACAGAGATCTACAAGCATTGAATAAAACAGCAGGCTGTCTCTACTGAAGGGAACTTTGAATAAATGGGGGCGCCATGTTGGCTGAATTAAACTCTGTCGGTGATTTCGGTATAATTTCAGTGTTTCACCTTAAGCACCTTGTGGACTTCTTTCTCAAGTGAAATCACCTTCCTGCATACAGATGCCTGAGGAAGAGATGAGTCTCTGCAAGAGGTCACCTGGAAATGATGGTAGAAACGTTGACATACCAGGTCCAAATAAGCTGTGCACGTGGGTTTTTTTCTTCAACTGCTGCCACTTTTATGTTACTGTGATTTGTACATATGTTCCAACTTTTTTAATGTAGAACTTAAAAATGGTTTCTATATGCATTGTATATCTTCATGTCTTATTATTAAAATACAAAATTTTAAAACTATTATAATCAAAACAGAACTTGAAATAAGATCATTTAAATACATTTTTACATAAATTACAAATGTCCCTCAGTTTCCCATAATTTCCACTAAAACGAACAATTACAACCTTATTAATGTTTCTTTATTCCAAAAACTATTTGTGAACAACTAGTTCGTGAAGTACATTTTATTTACACTATGGTTCAAAGGTTTGGGGGCAGTAAGATTTCAAATAATCAAAGACTTTTACATTGTCATAAAAGAAGATTGTTATTTCAGATAAATGCTGTTGTCTTTCCATTGATCAAAAAGTTCTGGGAAAAAAAATTGGTTGACAATAAAAATAAAAAGCTATTTTCAGCATTGATAATAATAAGAAATGTTTCTTGAGCATCAAAGCAGCATATTATAATGATTTCTGAATGATCATGTGACACTGAAGTGATGCTATCACAGGAATAAATTACATTTTAAAATATTTCATAATAGAAAAAAGTTATTTTAACTTGTAATAATATTTCAAAATATTCCTGGTTTAACTGTATTAAATAAATGCAGCCTTGGTGAGCATGAGAGACTTCTTGTAAAATCATAATAAGATATTATTATACATCATACAAAAAGTACTAGCTATGAAATAAGACAACCATTTTATTCCAAAAATGTTTAAAATGTAATTTCTACCACGATGCTATCTAATAACTAATTTGACGGAAATGACATGGTGTAAATATTCATTACCACCATTCATTAACAAAAAAATTAAAAATGAGTGTAAAAAGTATAAAGAGTGTGAGTTTATTTTTCAAAAGTGCTTATGTGGTGATCCTGTTCATCAGATTGTCTTTTATTTTGAGCTGATGACTGAAGTGTGGATGAAGAGGTTCACACTCTTTAAACAGGTCACACACAATCTTGCTCTGCACTCATTTCTCTCCTTTTTCTTTATTCGTTTGGTGTTATGCTGATGAGACTTTGCTCCCTGTGATGGTCCATTTGACCAAATTTCTCCTGTGAGGGTCACTGGAAATTTGATTCAGTGTTCCCGAGGGAAATAAGAATGGCAGAAGGAGGCCGGCCAGACTCAGGTTATAGAGCCACTTGGGAGAGAGGAAAAGAAGGGAAGTGGGGTGGTTTCCCATCAGGCAAAGCAATAACCTCACCTCCGTTCGGTGAGCAATAATATTGCCACAGGACCAAATAAAACTGCAAGAAGCTTATCAGCACCACTTGGGTTGAAAGCCCACTGACTTAAACAGTCACAAATACAAATGCCTTTGGCATTTATGAGCTGCTGTCATACAAAGGCCATCAGTTATTCCACCGAAAATATTTCCTCGGGCCGTGTTTCTGGACTCTCCTGTTGCCTCTATGGCCTTCCACCACACTGTACGGCAACATAATCTAAAACGTAGTGCAACCAGACTTCCTGCAGTTGTATACAACATCATGTCAGATATTGTTCTACAAAAAACAAACATCACATATATGGCAGTTATATTAGCTTATTGTAAGTGCCTGCAGGTAGCTGTGTACACTCAGACTGACCCTAAAGCACTGATCAAGTTTTATTGCCCATTATATCACAGACCCCGCTAATGTGTCCCAGTCTTACACTACATTGTGATAAAATGCATCAATGTATTAGACTTTACTGCCTCTCTGCCCACAAAATCTTATTTTGTATTTTATGCTGCCAATCAGTTTGTAACTCTGTGTTTTTCTTACATTAGGTGATATTAGAGATTGATGATGTGATAAAACTGTGACTTAGTGGATGTGTTTAATTATTATTCATATAGAGACACAGGCAGGACAGAATTTACTGCATCTGTACAGGGCAGTGGCTTCTGCGCTGAGGTAATTTGTGAGGTGGATACAGGCGGCTATAACGCACTCTTCTCTAGCTGTATTTTAACTTCTGTAGCGTCTGGACCAATCAAACACACAATATATATTTTGTTTTTATATTTAACAAATACTCTGTAACCCCCCTCAGTTAACAAGCCATACGAGGACCCATGAACCCTTCCCCCCGGAATGCGTAACACCCCAGGAAGTCGAACAGGCCTCTTTGTTGCATGGCAACCAACGCTGATATCACTGGGTTTATTGGCCAAAAGTATGTAAAGCAGGGAAAATCCCTGCATGTCCCAAGGAAAGGCAGAGTAGAAATGGACTGTGTTCTAGTTAATTCATAGGAAAACCGTTATTTGAATGAACACACATATTCTTCAGGCCATTGGGTATATTATTGTCATTGTGTATTTTGTCTTTGATATTCTCGTTACACTTCCTTTGGTTTTGTCTTTGTCTCTTTTCCATTGACTGTGATGGTGCTGGAGCCTATGTTAATTTTGTGATGATAATTTTAACATAAAAATGTATATGAAGCACCTTTATGTCATAAAATGCTGCCTTTGACGCAACAGTTAGAAGTTATAATATATAAAAATAACAGCAATCAATTAATGTATATGATATATCCAAATAAATAAATAAATGTCACTATTATGTACACAAATGCTTACCAAGGCTGCATTTATATGATCAAAAATACAGTAAAGATAGCAATATTGTGAAATCTAATTATAATTTAAAATAATTGTTTTGTATTTTTATATATTCAAAAATGTAATTTATTCCTGTGATTGAAAAGTCGAATTTTCAGCAGCTATCTAATCTAGTTCGACTTGTTTTCTTTTTATTTATTATAAACAAATGACCCTCTAACACTAGCGTTCTCCACTCTTTTGACTTGTTTTTTTTTTTTTTTGGTTACACTTTATTTTAAGGTGTCCTTGTTACAGTGTAATTATACATTTAAGTACTGAGTAATATTAATTAACTAATTGTACTTACTATATGGTTAGGGTTAGTATTAAGGTTTGGTTTAGGGTTACTTGCATGTAAGTATGCATAAATTATTGTTATTATAATAGTAAGTACATATAACGTGTAACAAGGACACCTTTAAATAAAGTGTTAACGTTTCTTTTTTTTAATTAAAAAACGTGACCATTTAACACTAGCATTCTCTATTACTTTTCTATTCTATCTACTTGATTTCTTTTTATTTATTATAAAAAATGACCCTCTAACACTAGCGTTCTCTATCCTTTTTCTATTCTTTCGACTTATTTATTATTAAAACACCCTCTAATACTAGCGTATTCCTTTTATATTCTATCTACTTGTTTTCTTTTTATTTATTATAAAAAAAACAGTACAAGCTACATGTACTGCGTTAGACTAGTCAGAGCACTTACATATTATGGCTCTTTTGTTGATTTTGATTACTTCTATCGTCCTCATTTGTAAGTCGCTTTGGATGAAAGCATCTGCTAAATGACTAAATGTAAATGTAATATAAATGTAAATAGACAGACAGACAGACAGACAGACAGACAGACAGACAGACAGACAGACAGACAGATAGATAGATAGATAGATAGATAGATAGATAGATAGATAGATAGATAGATAGATAGATAGATAGATAGATAGATAGATAGATAGAGAAGCAGCTTAAATGCCATGGTCAACAGTAAAAATGACAGATGTGGAAAGCGAGGATGCTACCTTAAAAGACAGTCATATTTTGTCTGATTCTTCTAATTCTCTGTCTCTCTGTAAATAGACTAGACTGTCTAAAACTGCTAAAGTCTGACAATAACAATAAGGCAGACTGGCTCTGAGTATTAAGTTCTTTTGATCCAGGTCCTCAGCACTGATGAAAGCATCCCTCACCAGACTCATGAAGCGCTCTTGTGTACTGACAGTCTACCCCATCTACCTTGAACACCCACACAGAAGAATACAAAGTAACGGAACTCCAGGTCCATATGCTTATCTATATGTCAGATTGTCACCAGGGCTATCTCACTACTGCCCTCTTATGGAGGCCACTGTGTCGTGGTGTCACTAACCACTGAGGCTTCAGAAAGTGGGGCATCGCACATGTTTGTGTCTTCAGTGAACTGCTGAGCTCTGACCTCACACTCTCTCATCCTGGAAGCTGAAAAGCAGGTCACTTCTGTTTAACCTCGGGGCCACACTACTCAGTCACCTCTGAGGATAGAGAGAGAAAGTCATTCAGCCAACTGATCAGGCACACAGACATGTGAAAGAAGCATTCATAAATAATGTAGGCCGTGCTGGGAAGAGCTCTGTCAGGTTCACAGCCTGCCACTGTAGCTCAGATGGAAAACGAACACCTCGAGAAGCTGTGGTCGCTTGGATCGGAGAATGACATTTGCAGAAACAGAGGGAGGGAAGCTGAGAGGGAAAATGACAGCATGATGGAGAGAGACCGAAAAGTGGGCAAAGTGAAAGGAGAAATGGGGATAAAAAGCAAGGGGGGGGGGATTTATGGGTATGGAAGCTGATTTAGCTCCAATTGAAGTGTTCCAGTGGTGCTCGGGGTTAAAGAGCAAAGTGTGATGGATACGATCTCATTAAAATGGGAAAGTGAAGCTTTAATTTCCTGCGCATGTTCCATCTTTATTAATGTCAGAAGCAGCAGGCAGTCAATTGCATTAGGCCTTCGATCACTGCCTGTACGATGCCCCAATGACAAATATCAAGCCAGGGCATTGTTCTGAAGGAGATCGTTGTGAGTATCACTGGAACAAATTACTAACACATCACCGGGTCAAACCGAAGACACACAGACAACTCAAAAGTACAGCATGGGAATAAGACCATGTCAAAACTTATTGAGAGGCACAATCACTTTCACCCAATATTGAAAATTATGTCATAATTTACTTACCCTCATGTCGTTCCAAACTTTCTTCTGTGGAACACAAAAAGAGACCATTGATTTTTTTGATTTTTTTTGTAAGTGTTGTATATATTTTATTATATTATAATCAATTTAATAATTTTTCTTATTTACTCAGGACAAAGCAGAGACTTTCACAAAATATATAAACAGCCACTGATCATCAAGAAAGCTGAACACCATAATGAAAACCTAGTGGATGTAATATTTCAAACAATAATTTTTGTAAATAAACTTCTTATGTCTTGTGGAATATGTACATGTAAATTATCTAGCTTACTTAGGACAGTATTAAAAAATGAAACTGAAAATCTGAATGCAATGGTCTTGCAAATCACAAGTTATTATATCATGTACCCTTTGAGTTATCTGTTGTTTTGTTAAAGGAAAACTGTAGTATGAAATATAAAATTTCGATTTTATTATATTTAAAAAAATAATTTATTCCTGTGATGGCAGTGCCCAGTGTTCAGTGTCACATGATCCTTTCGGAAATCATTTTAATGCTGATTTGATAATCAAGAAACATTTCTTATTATCATCAATGTAAAATACTTTTGTGGAAACCGTGATACATTTTAGGATTCTTTGATGAATAGAATAGAATGTTTAAAAGAACAGCTTTTATTCAAAATAGAAATCTTTTGCAAGATAATAAATGTTTTTATTATCACTTTTGATCAATTTAACGCCTCCTTGTTCAATAAAAGTAAGAGGTAAAATCGTACTGACCACAAACGTGTCAATCTTTTCCGTTTTTAAAATAGTCATTACATGATCAGTTTATTTGTTCATTTGCAGTGACGATGATACATCTTGTCCTTATAGAAGTGGAGGCACCTTCAGATGCCCTGCCTAGCTATTGTTTTATGTAAATGTAAAGAGTGAGGGGAAGATAGAAGATAGAGGGAAGTGCCTATATGCAGCCACTCTGCTGGAACATTGAGACTGCTTCTCATTGAGATGTAGCTGGCCTGGTAAATCCACATGCTTTACGGCACTTGTCAGTTCGATTGATAGCCACACATTCACTTCTGCAGGTGAGGAGAGGGGTAAAGCGTGAATTTCACACACATATTTAATAACGCTGGTCACAAATCATCGGCAAGAACATGCATCACAGTAATCCAGGCAAATCTGGTGTTAGAGAAACAAGCTGCAGTCATCCGAACAAACATTTCCAATGCCACATTCTTTTTAAAAACAGGGGACTAAACACCACTCTTCCAGTGTAGGGGACGTCATCCATTGAATAGGCAAACACATAGTCCGACATTTGAAATCAAGTACATTTACATTACATTGCTTGCTAATGTTTGTATAAAGCTGTTATTTCATGTGGTTAATGTCATTCAGTGTAAACAGTGTCAATTGTAAACAGTGTTGAGAGAAAGTGGAATAGGGAGTGGAGTTACACGATTTAGCTTGAAGCGAGTAGTGTTGGTGTTTTCTCTCTCTCTGATGCTGCTCCATCACAAGCCTATATTATATATACATATTGACAGGCTCATGTTAGTGTATTAATAAGCATTCAACTTTAAGTATTATTATTATAATTATAATTTAATATATCTTGTACCCAGATATTTGTGATATATAAAAAATAAAAAAAAAACATATCAAAAATAACTTTGTGCAGAGAATGCAAAATGGAAAACCTGGAATGGAGCAAGACTGGAGTGATTGAATGTTTGAAGCAATGAGAAAAACTTGCCTGCCAAGACAGTCAGCAGTATACAAATGTTTTAGAACAGGGCTGTCCAAACTCGGTCCTGGAGGGCCGGTGTCCTGCAGAGTTTAGCTCCAACCCTAATGAAACACACCTGAACCAGCTAATCAAGCTCTTACTAGGCAAAGAAACTTCCAGTCAGGTGTGTTGAGGCAAGTTGGAGCTAAACTCTGCAGGACACCGGCCCTCCAGGACCGAGTTTGGACAGCCCTGTTTTAGAATTTAAAGAATGAAAGAAAACACATATGATCAACATTTTAACACTGTAAGGAATTCAATGGTAGTACATGGACAATAAAATGGCACCAAATGAAAGTGAGAACACCTACCAGTAAATCATTGTGTTTAAAAGGTGTAGGCCAACGTAATAAAGTATAAAATATGATGTGTGTAGAATTTACAATAATATATTTATACTGTATGTATGTATATATATATATATATATAT
>NW_015505541.1:1058863-1061246 GCF_001515645.1 Sinocyclocheilus grahami
TATATATATATATATATATATGTGTGTGTGTGTGTGTGTGTGTGTGTGTATATTTAAATAACTAAATAAAATATTTACCTATACAAAAAATAAATAAATATTTTATCCAAACAATTTACTCATTCAAATAAAAAAAACTATTTATAAATAAATATTTACCTATTTTAATAAATAAAATAAATATATAAATTAGGTTGTTCAAATTTGGATTATTGTGCCTTTTGCATGAACACACCAGACATTTTCAGTAAATGGGACAGCTTCTACCATGAAAATAAGAGTTATCCTGGTCCATCAGATCATCAGCAAGCAAATCAGTAAAGGAAATGACAGTAGATGAGATGAAAGAGAAAGAGAGAATATCTACTTGCAGAAGGTGGATTTTGCAGAATCTGCCAGCTAGAAGGCAGTTCTTGGAGGATGGCGTCCCAGGGGAGTTCCCGTCAACTTCTAACACACCTCATTGATGAAGCACCGCCATAAAGGCTTCATAAAGGCTTCATAAATATGTATTGTATTCGATACAGCTGCAGCCTAGATGACATTCTGCTTCATTTCGGGTCTCTGGTTTGAATGATTGCATGTCTTGTTTTAGAAGCTGATTCCACAAACCATGACAGTTTTAAAATTGGGCTCAATCACAAATAAAATATTTTTTAAACGGATCAAATGTTGTTTCAGGTATATTTTTTAAGCAAACTGTTATTGTTTTTACATAAAACTTTATGGTATTTTAAAAGAAGACCAGCTGAAATGCCTATAGGCGATACATCAGAACTATGTCACACAGTATGAGGGTGAAATGGCTCTAATTTTGTAACTAGAGTCCCTCTGGAATACCTGCCAAACCTGACCTTCTCCGACCTCATGATACTATACAGACAACCCATAGCGAGAGGTCAGAGGTCAGGTCCAAGCTCAGGGTTGACCAAGCAGTGAGAGTTGAGTTTGTGCAGCTGCCATCATGCCTGAACTGGCTTTTATCACACCAGTGACCTTTTTCTTGCAGAGCCACAGAGCAATGCTGCTCTACATGAAGGACTGGGCCACCTCTGAGACTATAAAGAGACGAGATCTGCACATATTAGTCTTGAACTACTGAAATATACAGAGTGCAGAGTAAAGGGAATAGTTACCCCCAAAAATTAACATTCTGTCATCATTTATTCACCCTCATGTTGTTCCAAACCTGTTTGACATTCTTTATTCTGAAGAAAACAAAATAGCAGAACTTTCTGAAGATTTTCAGTGAATAATGACTTCAGTCTCACTCTGTTCCTTATACTACTGAGTGGCTTCAAAAGGCTTGGTATATAATGCACAAGTCATTTGGAATATTTTATGATGCATTTTTTATCTATTTTATATTTTGGATCTATTTTCATTGTAAGGGAGAGAGGTCACACATTTTGCTAAATTTCTCCTTTTTCTATTCCACAGAAGAAGAAAAAAGTCACACAGGTTTGGAACAACGTGAAGGTGAATAAATGATGACAGATTTTCTAACTTTTCTAAGTTAAATATTTGTGAGTGGCAAAAGTATGTGAATCTTTGCTTACAGTATCTGGTGTGATCCCCTTTTGCAGCAAAAACTGCAAGTAACGTTTCTTGTAACTGCTGATCAGTCCTGCACAACGGCAATTTTAGCCCATTTCTCAGTACAGAACCACTTCAACTCTGTGATGTTGGTGGGTTTCCTCCTATGAACTGCTTGCTTCAGGTCCTTCCACAAAATTTCAATTGGATTAAGGTCCGGAATTTGACTTAGTCATTCCAAAACATTAACTTTGTTCTTCTTTAACCACTCTTTGGTAGAATGACTTGTGTGCTTGGGGTCGTTGCCTTGCTGCATGACCCATTTTCTCTTGAGATTCAGCTCTCGGACAGATGTCCTGACATTTTCCTTCAGAATTTGCTGGTATAATTCATTAGTTCCATCAATGATGGCAAGCCATCCTGGACCAGATGCAGCAAAACAGGCCCAAACCATGATACTACCACCACCATGTTTCACAGATGGGATAAGGTTCTTATGCTGGAATGCAGTGTTTTCTTTCTCCAAACATAACGCTGCTCATTTAAACCAAAATGTTCTATTTTGGTCTCATCCATCCACAAAACATTTCTCCAGTATTCCTCTGGCTTGTCCACGTGATCTTTAGAAAACTGCAGATGGGCAGCAATGTTTGTTTTGGAGAGCAGTGGCTTTCTCCTTGCGACTATGCCATGCACACCATGGTTGTTCAGTGTTCTCCTGATGATGGGCCCATAAACATTAACATTAGCCAATGTGAGAAAGGCCTTTAGTTGCTTAGAAGTTAGCCTGCAGTCCTTTGAAACCTAGTGGACTTTTACACGTCTTGCTTTGTTGGTGGAGCACTCC
>NW_015505541.1:1061281-1114606 GCF_001515645.1 Sinocyclocheilus grahami
ATGAGCAACACCAACTCTTTTTCTGAGGTCCTCAGAGATCTCATTTGTTTGTGCCATGATACACTTCCAAAAACATGACCACACTTTGATAGATCACTGTTCTTTAAATAAAACAGGGCACACACTGACACCTGATAGTCATGAAGACAGAGAAATTAGAAAACAATTTAAAAAAGCAACATTTAGATCTGAAATAAAATTGGAGTAAGAATTTCCCATTCAGTTGTGTACCAAAATACACTGGGCAAAAATAACAACTAAAATAAATAACAAAATAACAAGAACAAATGAACCTTTCCTTTTCAAGCACATTCATTCACAGCTGAACCAAAACAAGAGTTTGTTCTCATTAAATTTTCAAAGGAATAACTCCTCCAGAAAGAAGAATGACTTTGATTGTCTTGTCAAGGTGCATCTGTCCCTGTCCTCAGGCATGAGAGGAATGCTTTTGTTGCATAAGGGCAACAGAAAACCTTGTACCCCCAGCTCTGATCAAGTTCCAATAATGGATATATGTGCTTGAGTTCTCTCTGTAAGAGATGGCCTACGGTTTATAGAGGACCATTGACTGGAGAACAATACCAGAGCTCACTTCTCTACTATGCTGGTAAAAGTAGCTGCACTCTAGCCACGGTGGGCCCCTGACGAGGGTCTCTGGAGAGCTGCTCTGTGTTTGGACACCTGTTTGCATTTGGTTTTCCCTACAGAGAGGGAGAGAGGGGACTATTGTGACTGGCCACCCACAAGGCAGACTGTGAAATATCCACCACGGAAAGTAGAAGCGCCCCCTGTTTGATTACAGTGGTGTTGATCCTCCCTACAATAATGTAGGATGTTTTGAAAGAGTTTTGTTTGTTGGAAGCTACAGTCACAGCTGGAAGTCTATGCTACATTGCTGTGTTTACTGGGAATTATATTCAAATGTGGAAGAAATCAATACAGCCGCGGTCAAAGTAAGCGTTCTTAATTATTGGACGTGACAGAGGAAGTATTGAATTTCTCTTGTTCTGTTGACCCAACACACTGCACTGACATTCTGCCTCCCAAGAGAGATTGGGCATCGCTATCAGCCTGCTGTTGTGTGTGTGAGATGATCAGAGAGTTTGTGAGACGAGGGATGGAGAAGTCACTGCTATTCAACCCCCTACAGAGGACTGTCAGGCATTATAGTAGCTTTTACAGTTTTTCACAGCGTTTATACCCTTTTCCACTCATTCATAAAGCCTTTATTAAATTTAAATGCTTCTAACCGCACTTCTCTGTAGTCAGTTACATTCACAGATGTTGTTTCTCTAAGGTTAGCCATTTAAAATTACACACAATCATTCTGTGATGTGCGGGTGTGTTCCAAAAACTAGTGAGAGGTAGTAGAAGACACATTCCTTAAAATACTGCCTAAAATACTCATTATAAAAAGTGAAAAATGCTAATTATAAATACAGATTCTGTAAGATTTTGTAATATTTATTCAAGTTTATAAGTTAATAAAAAAGAAGTTTACATTTATTTGATCAAAAAATGCAGTAAAATACAGTAAAAGGTTGTCTTTATTTATCACAAATACAGCAATACAGCAATATTTTAAATAACTATTCTCTGTTTTACTATATTTTAAACTGTAATTTATTCCTGCTATGGCAAAGCTGAATTTTCAGTGTCACATGATTCTTCAGAAATCATTCTAATATGCTGATTTGGTGCTCGAAACACACATTTCTTATTATTATCAATGCTGAAAACAACTGTGCTGCTTAATATTTTGGTGAAAACCATGAAACAAGTTTGTCTTTCAGGATTTTTAATGTATAGAAAGTTCAAAAGAACAACATTCATTTAAAATATTAATCTTTTGTAACATTATAAATGGCTTATCACCACTTTTGATCAATTTAATGGATCCTTGCTGAATAAAAGTATACTTTTCTTTAAAAAAAAACATCCCCCAATTGTTTAACGATAAAATATTCCAATATAATATTATAACGATATATATTTTCTGAAATATTTTCTAAAATATTTCTGCATTATTAAAAATTTAGTATTTCTAGATAACACTACTAGCATTATGTTAACAACAAACACTGATTAAATTAATTGCATTTCAAGCTGCCCACTGATTGTGTGGCACACAGAGCTGCAGTCAGTGCAGAGTGTTTCAAATTGGCCACTTATAGAGTTATTATGGTTATAATGCTGCCCATGTAGGGAGCAAGGGAGCAAGGCAGTATGGCAGCTCACTAGGATTTGGAAAAGAGCTACCAACGCCTATGAAAAATATACCCCAATTTTCAATCAAACTCATTTCTTATGTCTCTAAAGCACAGAGGAACAATAAATCCCTGAGTAACATTGTTTCTCCATCCGGTTAATGAGAAAATCCATTTACACGTTATCAAACTCAATATCAGCCTTCAAAAATAGACTCCACTACTGACTCTTTCCTGGAGTAGAAGACACATTCCTTAAAATACTGCCTAAAATACTCATTATAAAAAGTGAAAAATGCTAATTATAAATACAGATTCTGTAAGATTTTGTAATATTTATTCAAGTTTATAAGTTAATAAAAAAGAAGTTTACATTTATTTGATCAAAAAATGCAGTAAAATACAGTAAAAGGTTGTCTTTATTTATCACAAATACAGCAATACAGCAATATTTTAAATAACTATTCTCTGTTTTACTATATTTTAAACTGTAATTTATTCCTGCTATGGCAAAGCTGAATTTTCAGTGTCACATGATTCTTCAGAAATCATTCTAATATGCTGATTTGGTGCTCGAAACACACATTTCTTATTATTATCAATGCTGAAAACAACTGTGCTGCTTAATATTTTGGTGAAAACCATGAAACAAGTTTGTCTTTCAGGATTTTTAATGTATAGAAAGTTCAAAAGAACAACATTCATTTAAAATATTAATCTTTTGTAACATTATAAATGGCTTATCACCACTTTTGATCAATTTAATGGATCCTTGCTGAATAAAAGTATACTTTTCTTTAAAAAAAAACATCCCCCAATTGTTTAACGATAAAATATTCCAATATAATATTATAACGATATATATTTTCTGAAATATTTTCTAAAATATTTCTGCATTATTAAAAATTTAGTATTTCTAGATAACACTACTAGCATTATGTTAACAACAAACACTGATTAAATTAATTGCATTTCAAGCTGCCCACTGATTGTGTGGCACACAGAGCTGCAGTCAGTGCAGAGTGTTTCAAATTGGCCACTTATAGAGTTATTATGGTTATAATGCTGCCCATGTAGGGAGCAAGGGAGCAAGGCAGTATGGCAGCTCACTAGGATTTGGAAAAGAGCTACCAACGCCTATGAAAAATATACCCCAATTTTCAATCAAACTCATTTCTTATGTCTCTAAAGCACAGAGGAACAATAAATCCCTGAGTAACATTGTTTCTCCATCCGGTTAATGAGAAAATCCATTTACACGTTATCAAACTCAATATCAGCCTTCAAAAATAGACTCCACTACTGACTCTTTCCTTGAATCAAAGCAGCTGATAAGCATATGCCCAGTCATCATTTTTCAACCTAATCTAACTCTGACCTCTGTCCATGTGTTCATTCTCACCTTGTCTTTAAAGACCTCCTCAGAGAAGCTATGCTCTATCTTTAGCAGCACAATACAGTCTCCTTCCCCTGAGAAAGCCCCCGCAACTGATGCCAGAGCCCCTCAGCATTGTCCTCACGTTCACTTCAGACTCTGATTTACAACCATTCAGGTAGCCAAAGCTCTAAATCCGCATCCTGTGTGGGGAGTCGGAGGAGGAACGCTGCTGATTTAGGGTCTGGGGAGAAAGGCTACGAGTGCGGATATTGGTGTCATCGCATGAATGTGATCCATCCTATTGTTATCTATGCAAGTTCCTACAATGCGCTGAAAATGTCAAATGAGCTAACTGTTTCCATTTCAGGAGTCAGTCATAAAAGATATAAAGTACTAGCTCAAATGTAGAGACAATGTGACTTTGTCATTAATCTTCTCTATAGTAATAAGGCAACATCTTCTGCACAGATTATATCACCCAGAATACATCAGTAACACACAGTGAGGTCCAAAAGTCGGAGACCAATAGTGAAAACGCTTCTAATTTAAAAATGTTATTATTAAAAAAATTTTTTTATATATTTTTGGTGTTTTTGCCTTTTTTATAGAATAGTACTCAGACAGTAAGCCAAGTGGCAAAGAGAGGGGGCAGGATCAAGAAAGGTCTGTCTAACTCGGGATGCCCCAAGCACAATGGCGCTGCCCATGAGGCTATTGGCACCAACAAAAGTGTTATTTTTGAAATTACAAATTATATTAGCAACATAAAAATTTAACACACATTCATTTGTGTGAGTTTTGTGAGTTTTTCCTTCTTCCGTTTTTAAAAAAATCTGTCCACATGAAAATGCAAACGCATGCAATGAAGCACTGTCAAGAGCATGCCAAACCAACAGGTGGCGATATAATCTCAACCGTAAAGCCATGTTGGCCAATCAGAAGCCTGAAAAAGTTTCCAGTAGGTGGAGATAACAGCGCAGGCTCCGACGTCATAAGCCAAAAACTCTGGTTCCCATTCAGTCAGTCACGTTCTACGTTACGTCAGTGACTGACGAATTGGGAAGGGGAGGGCTCTGCCCAACAGTTCTCCGGCGCAGCTCTCAACTACCTCGACGACTGGCTCATACTGGCCCAGTCCCGAGCGCAGTTGTGCGAACACAGGGATATGGTGCTCAGTCACCTCAGCCGATTGGGGCTTCGGGTCAACTGGGAAAAGAGCAAACTCTCTCCGGTGCAGAGGATCTCTTTTCTCGGCATGGAGCTGGACTCGGTCAACCTCTCAGCACGTCTCTCAGTAGAGCGCGCGCAGTCGATGCTGAACTGCCTGGGGTCCTTCCAGTGCAAGACGGCTGTCTAAACGATAACACTGCAACCGGAGTTTTTGAAAATCTTCACCCTAGCAGGTGTTTTTCAAAAATGTTTGTTTTCAGTGAACTGGTGCTGCGTTTGCATGGGGACGAACGGCCTAACCGCATAGAAAAAGCTGCGGTTTTAAAAATAACCGCATTCGTTTGGACAGGGCCTTAGTATTTAGTTTGCCACTCTTTTCTTTTAATAACAGCAGCTATCAAAAGATATTATTTTACAATTTTTTATTATAACAGAATGAGCAAAATAAATAAATAAATATTTATTTTACTTTTTTTATTATAAAAATATTATACAAATATTAAAAATATTTACATTTACATTTTATATAACAGAATGAGCAAAATAAACAATATTTAATATTATTAATATAATAAATAATATAATAATATTTAAAAACATTATAAATATATTATAAAATAATATAAATTAATTATTATAAAATACAAATGACCAATAAATAACATTTAATTTAATTAAATTCGAAATAACATTATAAAATTTTTAGTTTACTTTATTTACTTTGTTGTTATTATTTACTGTATGTTTATTTTTAGGTTTAAATTGTTTTTCTATATGTAGTTTCAGAATATAAAATTGAGTTAATAGTAAATATATAAAAATATAAAAAAATGAATCAAAATTGTGTACATATAAATTAGAATAGAATGTTGAACAAAAATGTAAAAGAGTGTGTTGGGGGGATAAGAATGTTTTCTTTGAAAGAAAAAAAAACACTTGATAAACACTCACAGCCACACTTATCTGATGCAGTTTGGTCAATCAAACCTTTTGCAGAACTGAATTTATAATAGCAGTCCTACTGCATAAGCGACACCTGACTATGTGCTTGTTTGTGCATGTTCAAGCCACATTCAATATATTTTTGACATTGCTGTGAGTTCAAGTGCTTTTCTCCAGTAAAGCTAATTCAGTAGCACCTGACCCTCTGCTAACATTGACATTGGCTGACCTTGTACCTAAACGCCTGTTATCGTCAAACAGAGATAATGCAAGTCTGCACTTGCTTCAGGGGTCAAGGCTTCTGATAATGCTTTATGACCATCACCACTCCTCTAAGTGATTGGAATAATTGATAGAGAACATCATCAAAAATCTCACAATAGCTGAAGCATATTGTGCTCTAATGGGAATGTGCTTTTGCACATGAGCACACAATCACACACACACTCTCACGCTTTGCCTCTTGTGAGTTGGGCTACAAATTGAGAGAGCACCAGTAATACCCAGAGAGCAGAGAGGCTGTGACCATAACTGTCAGCAGCTAATATATGTGTGAAACTGTGGCCTCTAATTTTCTCAATGACATGAAATAATGGGCAAAGCTTTCACTTCTGTGAAAGACTGTAATGTACCACTCGTGACTTCCAGTGTAAACCATTAGCGCGACAGGCAAACCACACATGCTCGTATGTCTTCAGAAAAACGGAGCTGTTCGGCCCACCATCATTTTCGCATCATATGAGATTATGGAACAAATATGTCAGTTTTCCAGCTTTTTCACACTGGAAAATGGCAAAAAAAAGTCTATATCCTTGGAGAAATATTGCGTTAGATTGCAATGCTATCAGTTATTATGTAGCTGAAGTAACAGGTCAAAGCAGAGGCAGCAGTACTGCAATGTGACAAGCTTGACTAGATTTCCAATAAGGAAAAAAAAACAAAGAAATTTCTAGTTCTGTGGTTAATATATTATTGAAATTTCTAATGTTTACTGCAATGAACGACAGTAGTTTTATCTAAATTACATATAGACACACTTTTAAATGGTAAAGATTGTTCAGAGTAACTTGAAGCACCCTTATTCTCATAAAATTAACAATTGTTAACTGACAATGACTTTATTTGACAATAACCTGTATTTTTTAAACCAAAATATTCACAGAAAAATATTTTCCACAAAACATTAAGCAGCACAAACTCTTTTTAACACTGGTAATAATAAGAAATGTTTCTTGAGCACCAAATTATCATATTAGAATGATTTCTGAAGGATAATGTGACACAGACAATGTATTCAAATATTCAGTCATTTAAATATACAGTAAAATATACATTAAAATATAAAAAATACAGTACATTAAATATACAGTAACATACAGAATGTACAAATATATATGTATTAACATTAAAATATATTTTAATACTCTACTTAACTATATTAAAACAAGAAACAGTTCCTGTAAATTGTAATAATATTTTTACTTTATTTAATAAATAAATGCAGATCTTTCAAAAACATTTAAAAAATGGTAGTAACTGGTAGCATATGGCTTGATAGTAAAGTAAAATACAAGTAAGCTAAAGGATTGTTAAACTCACATAAACCTGACAATTTATCAGGCAAAAACAAGATTTTTAAAGGTTGTCTTGTTTTTCCCATTTAGATCCACCCCCAGTCTAGAGCTAAAAACATTAGCCCCCTTCATTTTCTGCTTCATTAGGCCTCAGCGATTTTAATATCGATAGAAGTTTACACACTGTAATTCTTCTGAGTTAACTATCATTATGTTATTAGTTGATTCAGCTCACTTTTAATCAGCGAAGTGATTTATTCCCCATTAGAACCCTGGACCTGCTCCATCTGCAAATTTGCTGAGCTAGTCATGCCATTAACTTTGATATTAGACTTAAAAATCAGTTACACAAACACACACTGAGACTGTATTTCACCTACACACACACAAACCAACCAAAAATTCACTACAGAAGCAACCTAGAGAAAAACCTCTGTTGTGAAACTAGCCAACACATGCATCCTAATTAATTAAGCAATCAAAACAGTCCGGTCCCTGGTTGGAAAACTAGAAAGTGGGAAATTATTCTTAAAATGCAGCAGCTTTTTTTTTTTTACACACGTTCCTTTTATATATGAATACCAACTTAGGATTTGATATTTAGCACTTTTGCTCAGTCGGGAATAATTTTTCGATGTTTACGGGTCCCCAAGGGTCCCAATAACGTAAACGTTTTTTGTTTTTTTTATAAATAAATTCAATAAATCTAAATAAACAACTGGTAAGAGTGTACTGCTTCAGTTTGTAAGCCAGTCAGTTGCATTCATTCATGTTTTATCTTATTCACCCAAAAATGAAAATTCTGTCATCATTTACTCACCTTCATGTTGTTCTAAACTTACATGCATTTCTTTTTTCTTTTGAAGAATGTTGGGAACCAAACAGTTTTGGTTACCATTGACTTCTACTCTAAAAACAAACAAACAAAACGCATTCAGACATTCATCTTTCAAAATATCTTCATGTTCAACAAAAGAAAGTACTGTAAGTCATACAGGTCTGGAATGACATGAGGGTGAGTAAAATATGACCGAATTTTCAGTTTGGGGTGAACTATCCCTTTAACACAAGTAATGCTTTTATGGAGCATGTTGGTGCATTAAAACCAGCATAAGGTTAAGAAAAATCAACCTAATACCATTCTAAACTGACGTCACTTCCTGTTTGTTGCTGCCGTGTGGTTTGAGTTTGAGCTCCGTCTATTCACACACATTACCATTGTTTTACTCACTGTTACTTGCTTTAATGGGTACACATGAACTAGACAAAATAATGAACACATGGGCACTATCTTCTCTAATACATTAGAAGCTGTTGCCCCCATCAAATTGAAAAAGGTTAGAGAAAAACGTACTGCGCCATGGTACAACAGTAATACCCATTCTCTCAAGAAAAAAACTTGCAGTCTTGAGCGCAAATGGAGAAAAACTAACTATTGAAATAGTCGTCGGTGTCTCTGAGAAGAAACAGAACAAGAGGGTTAAGCTTTGAATTCCTTACATCCACAGGGAAAAATAGATGGAGGACAAAAACAAAGACAGGATAGAGAGAATAAATGAGTGCATGTGTTATTTATGTGAGCTGCTTGGAAATGCTGCTTATCCACTTGCAATACTATAAAGGGGAATGTGGGTTCCAGAACACACTGAATAAGATTTGTTGGGGGGAGAGAGAGGGGGAGACACATGGAAGGGTTTTAATGCTAAATTGAGTTAGATAGGGAGCGGCCTGTCGGAGAATGTGTGCAGGATGATGAATTATATATGAAGTTAATCTCAGCATGTCTTGCAACCCTTGATGGCTGCCTGGGGGGAAAATAAGCAAAGTGTGGCGGCAGTGGACAAGCCTGACACATTCTCAGCCTCTCCGCTTCACACTCTGCATCCGCAGCGCTGGCAGGCCAGGAGACGGCATCTAATGAACAGGGGCAGGGATGGATGGCCGGCCTGCACACACCGTGGAAGACGGCAAGCCTGTGATATGCATCTGTATGGGTTTGTGTAAAGCAGAGGAGTTTTGATCATGTGTGGTCTAGATCTGCCCTGACATGCTACACTTTACAACACAAGCTTCCCACCCACAATGAAGTTCCTTTACTTTTACAGTCCATGATTACTACATAGGCATTTGTAAAAATTATTTTATAGATATACTATAAAAGAGAAATTTCTACACTGAAAAACAAATACTGTAGAAACAACTTTCACTCAGAAATCACTAGAAAATTTCACAAACACTTACAAAGAAACAGCAATAAAAAAAAAATTAAGTAGAAAGTCTGATAGGATTTGCTTGTAAAACACACTCCAGTAATCAATGTTTTATTTACAACTTCAAAAGATAATGTTTTACAGTGAAGCCAAAAATTAAAAAGAGAATGTTGAGAATTAGAAGCTGGACATTATATTTCTTTAAATATAAATAATGTAAATATTTTCATAATATACACTACCGTTCAAAAGTTTGGAGTTTTAAAAGATTTGTAAATGTTTCTGAAATAACATAACGCTTAACAAGGCTTCATTTACTGGATCAAAAATATTGTTTAAAAACGTAAAATAACCATTTTCTATTTTATATATATTGAAAAATGTAATTGTACTTGCTTAATTGCTGAATAACAACAGTAATTTATTTATTTAAATAAATCAATCAAATTTTTTAAATACTGACAAAACTTTGGAGCACTTTTTTAAATTATATATATATTTTTTTTTATTATTATTATATTTTTACTGCAAAAAAAGGAGAAGCGTTTGTGTTAAAGCTTGTACTAAGAAAATAATCAAAAGGTTATTTTTCATAAAATCAACAACTACACTAAATAAAACAAAGATTAATGGAGTATGTTTTACAAGTAAATACTATTTTGGTTTTGAATACAGTTTAGTGTTAATTGTCATGTCTTTGTAACTGTTTGTGAAATGTACTAGCAATTTCTGAATGAAAACTGTTTCCAGGCACAAGATTATAAAGTATAAAAATGATAATAATACAATTCTCTTACATATATTCATCTTCATATAACAATGTTTGAAACCATTTCTTTCTAACAATTTAGAATCAAAGAAAGAACTAGAAACACAAGCTTTCTGACCCGTGCAAAGTCACTGCACTCTTGATAGTATTTATAACGAAATGCCAGGGAGATCTACCACATATTAATGACATCTAACTCTTTAATCAACAGCAGATATGCACACATGCATACAGACCTCTGATTTACAGTGGTAAAACCTCAATGAGAGTGAAGGGCATCATCATGTGCACTCTGTAATAAACCGTGACACATGGAGCCACGACAACACCATCCAAGTGTGTGCGTGTGAATTTATGACATTCCGTGATGACTGAACGCACCTTCTTCCCTCGTCGTCAATCAGCGAGTTTTATGAGTGATATCAGCAGACTGGCAGTGTCACAGTAAATTGGCGGGTCAGCGCTCACAGAGCTGATGGCTGCTGAAGGGGAGACAGCACACCAAGAGCTGAGTATCCTGTGCTCTCGGCCCACAACAAAGAGAATCTCATAAAAGTGTGGGAGGCGTGAGGTGCTGTTCAGGTGGAAAGTAGTAACTCTGCATGGGCTGTCACTGTTAACCCAGAAGTAGTAGGGCAGCCATAAATTCACTTTGTTATAAACTAATAAATTAATGTGAAGAAGATGTGGCATTTTCATTGGGGGAGGTTTCATTGGAGTGGACTGCGGTTATGTCTCTTTTACAGGGCAGAAGATTCTGGACCACATGTGGAATAGGGAGTTACGAGATTTGGCTTTTTACAAAGACTCTTTAGGAAAACAGAGTAGGAAGATAATATAATTGTAAAATTTAGAACATCAGGGAGTCAAGTTACAATATAAGTTAATAAAATTAAATTAAAAAAATTAAATTAAATTAAATTAAATTAAATACAGTCAAAGCTAAAGTTAAAAATCTAAATGTGTCATTGTACATCCCACATTAAATGTAATAAGTCATTTAAAGAACTATATGTCTCTATATATCAAGAGTGATTATTTTGTCAGCTTTTCAATATAAACATTATGAAGCATATAAATACTGGAAAAGGCTGAAGACCCACGATTTAGAAAATTAATGAATGAAAACTGGCTAAATATATTACAGCTATATTATATGGTAATGTTTTTTACATTAATTAATTAATTAATTAATTGTTCTATATAAATATAATATTTTTATATAATTATATAATTTATAATTCAATCAGAATCATAATTTTCTGGCAAAAAAAACTAGAGTTTTGAAATGAATGAACATTTAAATCTGAATAAGGTTAAAAATATATAGTGCCTTGCATATTCTGATAAATAGTTAATAACAAAAAACAAATATGTACTGGAAAAATATAAATCCTGCACACTACTCAAGTTTGCATTATCAGTCTTGAGGAAGGCCAAATGATTAAAATGTGGCTTACTAATATATTTTTGTGATTTTTCTCATCTGAATTAGGTTACAACTTCAAAGTTGAATTGATAAATTTACACAAATATATATTCTCTACATTATATAACTGATTTGAAGACAGTGCTGAACTAGATATGCCGTATGTTCTAAAAAATGTGCATCCAGTTCAATTCAGATATATAGTAAGATGTTAAATTAAACATGACATTTTAAAATAGAGCAACTGAAATAGTATTTTCTTTTAAAACATACTCCATTAATCCAAAAAAGAAATTGTGCAGTGTATGTGGTCTCATAGTCAACATGGTCAACATCAGCAGTTCTTGACACTGTAGAAAACTGTGGAGGTGACCCTCATGTCTGCCTCTTACTGTGCACTGCAGGCTGCATCAATCAGTCATAAAGTAAGTTCAGTGCTTTTTAATCTTTTACAGACTCTTTTTGTTTGTTTGTGAGTGAGTGAGTGAGTGGCAGCGTATGTGAAAGATTCAGTTGCGTAGGACAGGTTTAGTACCATCAAAGCAAAGCTACACAAAAACTCTTAGAGGGCATATGCAAGAGATGTTCTAGTTCATCTCGAATGCAAGCCTGCAATATTTAATATGTTTATTCCATTAGACATCAAGGCACTGGTGTGTATATTCAGTATATTCTATATGTGATGCCATGGACAGTATACTGATTCAAAACACAAAGCACAAACCATGTTTACCATAGCCGACACTTAAATGATAAAGTTAAAGTAATATTCTGGGTTCAGTTAAAAGGATAGTTTACCCAAAAATGAAAATTCTATCATTAATTACGCACTCTCATGTTGTTACAAACCTGTAAGACCTTTGTTCATCTTCGGAATACAAATTAAGATATTTTTGATGAAATCCGAGAGCTTTCTGAACCTGCATAGACAGGAATACAACTGACACGTAAAATAGAAAAAATTTGACTATTTTAACGATGTCCTTACTACCTTTCTGGGCCTTGAACGTGGTAGTTGGGTTACTGTCTATGCAGGGTCAGAAAGCTCTCAGATTTCATCAAAAAAATTCTTCATTTGTGTTCCGAAGATGAACGAAGGCCTTACGGGTTTGGAATGACATGAGGATGACAGAATCTTCATTTTTGGGTGAACTATCCCTTTAAGCTCAATGAACAGTTTTTGTGGAATAAAATTGATTATACAAGAATAACTAATTTCCCATTTTCCTTCCTTTTCTTAAAAAAGGCAGAAATCTGGATTACAATGAGACACTTACATTAGAAATGAATGGAGTCAATCCATAAATGTTAAAATACTCACTGTTTCAATAGTATAGCCACCAGACATAAACATATTGCATGTAAACATGATTTTAGTGTGGAAACAAAAAATCTTTTTTGAACCCTTTAACTGATATTCAAACAACTTTACAACTTAAATAATTCACAAGTTTTAACAGAGGAATTAATGTAAACGCTTTCATAAAATTATAAGCTTCACATTTTTGCTTTTATCTTTTGCTTTTTACTTTCATTTTACAGTAAGTGTTCACAGTATCCTCCATTTGTAAAACAAATTTAGGAAAACAATGGAATTTAAAATCAATTTTAGTATACAATTATTTTTGTGGTAATCAACAAAAAATAATCATCTCAAATGCTCTTAAGGAAGCTTAAATTGTTCCAAACCCGAAATAATCCTCGCCCATGAACACATATCAGATGTTCGACTACAACAGCCTCCACACATTCAAACATCAATAATTCAACAGAATAACCCAATAACAAACTATCTGTACTTTACAACCACCAGTCCAAGAGTCAGTTTTTACGGTATGGCTCTGTTTGTGAATAATGTGGTCTGGCCTAAACAAGCACCTCGCATAATGTGAAACGCCAGAGATAACCAGCGCTGTCGACATCAACATCGCGCTCTAAACAAACAACAACAGCATCGCTCATGAGTACACGTTCTCCTCCTATGGTACAGGGGAGCCCAACAGAGTAGCGAAGCACATTCGTCTGGCTGCTATAAGTCCTTTGTATCCCAGACTCTTAATGACTCCAGGAGGAGTGCGGTGAGTAATGAGCAACTGGGTGTTTGATGAACAGCAGGGTAATTCTGTAAGCCGCCACGTCGAGGCCCAGAGGAATTGAGAGCGGGGCGCAGCTGAGGCTGTCGGCAGCCGCTGACAGGCCCTGAGGTTGATTAAAGTTGACCTTGATCGTGAAGTGAGGAGGAGAGAGAGAGAAAGAAAGAAAGGGAGAGAAGCACTGCGTGTGGCTGTAACCCCAGCTGGCCGTCCGGCAATCACCAGAAAACAGCGGCTGTTGTGCGAGGAGTAATTGCAGTGGAAAAGACTAAAGGAAATCAATGAAGACCAATCGATAGCAATTAGATTTTTTTATTGCTAATTTCTTTTGACGAAGGAGGGGGTGTGAGATTGATCAAGTGCATCCGTACTGTATCGGCAGACTTTGTTATTCATTGAGGAGAAATGCCCAGCTGACTGACTGATGAATCGGCTGAGATCATTAAGTGTGAATAAATGCTTGTGATGAACACAAAATGAGCTTGACGGTTAACCTTGATGTGGATTTCACTTATGTAAATACAGAAAAGTTGGGGGGAAAAGAACTATTGCATCCTGAGAGGAGAAATAAAGTACTTTTGAAGGCCAAGACTCATCGACTAGACTCTAAAATCCCTAAATGCATTATTAGTATACACACAGTTCTGTCAAATCAATGCCTGAAAAGTTAAAACAACTTATATTTAATTTAAAACAATTAAAAAAACACACACAGATTTGAACAGATATACTATTTCTCAGATCACATTGCTAAAACTGCCCGGTCCTGCAGATTTGCTTCATACAACATTAGGAAGATCAGGCCCTTTCTTTCAGAACATGCAACACAACTCCTTGTTCAAGCTCTTGTTCTGTCCAGGCTGGACTATTGCAATGCTCTCTTGGCAGGTCTTTCAGCCACTTCTATCAAACCTCTACAATTAATCCAAAATGCCGCTGCAAGATTAATCTTTAATGAGCCGAAAAGAACGCATGTCACACCTCTGTTCATCAATTTGCACTGGCTACCAGTAGCTGCTCGCATTAAATTCAAGGCATTAATGTTTGCCTACAAAACCACCACTGGCTCTGCACCCATTTACCTAAATTCATTACTTCAGAGTTATGTGCCCTCTAGAAGCTTGCGTCAAGACTCAAACCAGAAGAGCATCTACTATCATTCAGAAGTTTGGGATCTGTAAGATTTTTCAATGCTGTGGAAAGTATCTTATGCTCACCAAGGCTGCCTTCCAAAATTCAGTAAAAAAACATAATATAATTACAATTTTAAATAACTGTTCTCTGTTTTACTATATTTAAAAAAATAAAAGTAATTTATTCCTGTAATGGCAAAACTGAATTTCCAGCAGCTGTTACTCCAGTATTCAGTGTCACATGATCCTTTAGAAATCATTCTAATATGTGACCCTGGACCACAAAACCAGTCTTAAATAGCACAGGTATATTTGTAGCAATAGCCATAAATACATTGTATGGGTCAAAATGATTGATTTTTCTTTTATGCCAAGTAAAGATCATGTTCCATGAAGATATTTAGTAAATTACCTACTGAAAATATATAAAATCTTATTTTTTTGATTAGTAATATGCATTGCTAAGAACTTTATTTGGACAACTTTAAAGGCGATTTTCTCAATATTTTGATTTTTTTTTCACCCTCAGATTCCAGATTATCAAATGGTTGTATCTCAGCCAAATATTATCCTATCCTCCTAACAAACCACACATCAATGGAAAGCTTATTTATTCAGCCTTATTTGACCCTTATGACTGGTTTTGTGGTCCAGGGTCACATATGCTGACTTAGTGCTATTTAGCAGAAATATTTCCTATTATTATCAATGTTGAAAACAGTCATGTTGCTTAATATTTTTGTGGGAAACATCTTTTGTAACATTATAAATGTGTCAAGTGTCACTTTTGATCAGCTCAGTGTGTCCTTGCTGAATAAAAGTAATTATTTATTTTTTTAAACTAAGAAATAAACAAATAACTGACCCCAAACTTAGAGTAAAGCCATGTACATCTAATTGATTCTTAATTATTTTGTCTTCTTCTATTTTACCTGGCTAACTTCTGCTTAGTGACAGATGAATTTGTGTCAGAATACTATAGAGTCCAATTGTTGCGTAGCACTGTTTTTTCTGCCTCTCTGAGGTTGCTATAAGGTAAAAGAGTTTCTCTCATTTTTTGTCATGGCATTTTCTGTCACACTGCTCCTATCGTACTTCAGACTCTGGCTGTTAAAAGATAAAATCATCTTACACAGTCCTTAATAACCACAGGCAAGCAATCAGAACCAGGAAAACATCTTTATCTCTATGCTTTCTAATAATATCAGTTAGATACCGTGTTATTTTCTTTGCACTGAAGAGTTCAGAGAGGCACCTAATCGACAAGCAGATCCACCTCAAGCGGTCCTCTTTGGGTACCTCTGCGGTCTTATCCGGCGATCTCTGGTGGTGGACGTGCTGCCCTCTGAAGAAAGGCCATTAATCAGTGTTACTTCAGCCCGCTGACATTCTCTCTCTCACTCACTCATTCAGTCTCGTACAGCCTGCTCCGTGCCCTCTTCTGCCTTTCTTCAACAATAAACTGACTCAATGAGCCTGTCATTCAGCCCACCCATGAGTGCCACCTGGAAAGGTTTCCACAACCACCGAATTTACTTCTTTAAACCTTTCAGCTCAAAAATGGCTTTAATTTCCAGCATCTAAATTGTACTTGTGGATAAACTTTGAAAAAGGGGCCTCATTTCCTCAACAGCGGGTGTTTGAAATGCGATTTGGCCCAAGCAGGAGGGAGAGATTTTTGACCTCTGCTGCCACGCTGACTCTGGCTGCAGTCCCAGTAAAGTAGCACTGACACTAATGCTGACGGGTGGCTGAATATGTGAGTGAGTTTAATAGGAATCTCAAGACCAGCAACACGCCGTGTCAATCACAAGCTGGTATGAAGTGCATTTGGAGCTCTGACACAGGATGACATGTGTAAGGGAGTCAAATCCACTTCCCCAATCTGAGTGCAGGCCGAGACCTGAGTAGGTTGAGTCTTAGTCAAGACTCAAACCAGAAGAGCATCTACTATCATTCAGAAGTTTGGGATCTGTAAGATTTTTCAATGCTGTGGAAAGTATCTTATGCTCACCAAGGCTGCCTTCAAAAATTCAGTAAAAAAACATAATATAATTACAATTTTAAATAACTGTTCTCTGTTTTACTATATTTAAAAAAATAAAAGTAATTTATTCCTGTAATGGCAAAACTGAATTTCCAGCAGCTGTTACTCCAGTATTCAGTGTCACATAATCCTTTAGAAATCATTCTAATATGTGACCCTGGACCACAAAACCAGTCTTAAATAGCACAGGTATATTTGTAGCAATAGCCATAAATACATTGTATGGGTCAAAATAATTGATTTTTCTTTTATGCCAAGTAAAGATCATGTTCCATGAAGATATTTAGTAAATTACCTACTGAAAATATATAAAATCTTATTTTTTTGATTAGTAATATGCATTGCTAAGAACTTTATTTGGACAACTTTAAAGGCGATTTTCACAATATTTTGATTTTTTTTTTTCACCCTCAGATTCCAGATTATCAAATGGTTGTATCTCAGCCAAATATTATCCTATCCTACAAACCACATATCAATGGAAAGCTTATTTATTCAGCCTTATTTGACACTTATGACTGGTTTTGTGGTCCAGGGTCACATATGCTGACTTAGTGCTATTTAGCAGAAATATTTCCTATTATTATCAATGTTGAAAACAGTCATGTTGCTTAATATTTTTGTGGGAAACATCTTTTGTAACATTATAAATGTGTCAAGTGTCACTTTTGATCAGCTCAGTGTGTCCTTGCTGAATAAAAGTAATTATTTATTTTTTTAAACTAAGAAATAAACAAATAACTGACCCCAAACACTGATTTTTTTGCCTACTGTCTGAGGAGGCGTCTACGAGCCTGTGAATTAGCATCGGTGCTTAAAGGTGTTCACACACACACACACACACTCGGCCCGTTAGCAGGTATCTACCCCCCGATGAGTGGAGACAGGGAGTTTTGGAGACTTGTTTCTGCTGCTTGGCTGCTCTCATCTCAGGCTTGGCAACAAACTTGGTGTCTGTGGAGTCTGGCCGATTTGCAGACTACATCAAAAATAATTTAGGATTAAGAAGACTCAGCATGTTCGCACACAAGTGAAACCGCAATTTTGTTGGACAAATATGTAAGCTATAATGTATAGTCTGCTGGAAATGATCACAAAATTATGTCAAGTGTCACTTTTGATCAGCTCAGTGTGTCCTTGCTGAATAAAAGTTTTTTTTTTTTTAAACTAAGAAATAAACAAATAACTGACCCCAAAATTAGAGAAAAGCCGTGTACATCTAAGTGATTCTTAATTATTTTGTCTTCTTCTATTTTACCTGGCTAACTTCTGCTTAGTGACAGATGAATTTGTGTCAGAATACTATAGAGTCCAATTGTTGCGTAGCACTGGTTTTTCTGCCTCTCTGAGGTTGCTATAAGGTAAAAGAGTTTCTCTCATTTTTTGTCATGGCATTTTCTGTCACACTGCTCCTATCGTACTTCAGACTCTGGCTGTTAAAAGATAAAATCATCTTACACAGTCCTTAATAACCACAGGCAAGCAATCAGAACCTGGAAAACATCTTTATCTCTATGCTTTCTAATAATATCAGTTAGATACCATGTTATTTTCTTTGCACTGAAGAGTTCAGAGAGGCACCTAATCGACAAGCAGATCCACCTCAAGCGGTCCTCTTTGGGTACCTCTGCGGTCTTATCTGGCGATCTCTGGCGGTGGACGTGCTGCCCTCTGAAGAAAGGCCATTAATCAGTGTTACTTCAGCCCGCTGACATTCTCTCTCTCACTCACTCATTCAGTCTCGTACAGCCTGCTCCGTGCCCTCTTCTGCCTTTCTTCAACAATAAACTGACTCAATGAGCCTGTCATTCACCGTTAAAGCCCAGCCCACCCATGAGTGCCACCTGGAAAGGTTTCCACAACCACCGAATTTACTTCTTTAAACCTTTCAGCTCAAAAATGGCTTTAATTTCCAGCATCTAAATTGTACTTGTGGATAAACTTTGAAAAAGGGGCTTCATTTCCTCAACAGCGGGTGTTTGAAATGCGATTTGGCCCAAGCAGGAGGGAGAGATTTACAAATATGTAAGCTATAATGTATAGTCTGCTGGAAATGATCACAAAATTAATCCTTGAGGGAGATTATTTTGTGTTAGTAACCAGTTGAATGTAAATTATCCCTGAAATTATGCAGCTACTTCCCACATAAATTAAAAACAAATCACATGAAATATTGATTTGACTTCAAAATATGTTATTGTAAGCTACTACTAAGACAAATAGTCCTTGAGATAACACATAGAAAAACACACAACAACAAAACACAGCAACAATATTAATTTATGTACTATTAATCTGCAATCCACATTTAGCCACAGTTCTCTTACCAGCTTTTTGTTCTTCCAAGAGAAAGTTTTAATTGCTTTATTTGAGGACTCCTAAACTTTCAGTCATCTTCAATCATGTTTAATGGCCATTAATTGTGTATATTACAATTTATATTTTTTAGTCCTCTGTTGCTAATTTTATTACAGTTGATAGTTGTACTAACTGCTTTGAGTTGCAAGATGGCGCTAATGAGCTACTCGAACTTGTGTTGACATGAAAGTGATTGTGGATTGATACAAGAGTCATGAATGTATATGGTACTGTATTTTGCCATGGCCAATGGTGAAATATACAATTTAGCATCACTATATGATCAATTCAGCAAATGACCAATCAAAATGAAGTATTTCAGAAAGATGTGCATTCAAAAGTTTAGGGTCAGAAAGATTTATTTAGGCCTATTTATTTACTTATTTATGGAAAGACATCTCCAATGATGCATGAAATTGATCAAAAGTGACAGTGAAGACTTTTCGTTACAGATTCACATTGTGTTCTTTTGAATTTTCTATTTGTCCAAGAATCATGAAAAATATACATCACGGATTTCACAAAAATATTAAGCAGCACAACTGCTTTCAACATTGATTATAGTAAGAAAATGTTTCTTGAGCACCAAATCAGCATGATTTGTAATTCATAAGGATTTCTGAAGGATCATGTGCCACTGAAGACTGGAGTAATGGCTGCTGAAAATTCAGCTTAGCCATCACTGGAATAAATTACATTTGAAAATATATTCAAATATAAAACAATTATTTTAAATTGTAATAATATTTCACAGTTTTTAGTGTATTTTTGATCAAAGCCTTGGCATAACAGATTTCTGAAGCTTGTAAGTGTTATTCTATATTACTATAACAATATAGCATAATATACAGTCATTAATATACCATGACACTGATCAGATTTACTGTGTTAAAATGGAACTTTCCAAGACAACGAATTTATCAAATCTATCAGATCTGAGTAAATAAGTGCAATTAACTACGAACAGCAGTCTTAAATTCCTAGCTCTCTCTCTCTCTCTCTTCTACCTTTCTTAACAAACACCACTTTAGGTTGTTCAGGCACTGATAAGCTAAGCCATTCCCCAGCGACTCGCCATGGCATTGAATGAGTCTGGTTCCAATACATCCCCTGCCCAGCCAATCAATCACTGGCAAGCACTGCAAACTAATCATTTATTGATGGCACGGCACAGCCATGAATTTCTAATAGCATTCGCCTTATTTAACAGTCCAGATCAAACAGAGAAAATCCAAACATGCTGAAAGGGAAGGGTTAGAAAAAAAGAGTTAATTCCTGAGCATATCCTTCTTTTTGGCAGCCAACCGACAGATATTGATGGAGAGGGCTGCCGAATAAGAGAGGAGGGCAAGGTGGAGGCAAAAAGGGAGTGAGTGTGTGTGTGTGTGTGTGTGTGTGTGTGTGTGTGTGTGTGTGTGTGTGTGTGTGTGTGTGTGTGTGTTTCTGTGTATGTATTAGGGAGCCTGTGCGCGTATTACAAATCTGAATTTCATGGAGCGTTTCATATCAGATCAGGGCATCTAGGTGAAATGTTTCTCTCGCTCGGGGTGATGAGAAGAAGATTTATAGATTTACTTTTTTTTTTTTACCACTTCATCAACGTGCACTGACTATGTACGCTAACAGAGCTTCGGGGTTTGGGGTAAAACAATCCCATCGCTGCATGAGAGCAAAGAGCACTGAAGACATTGATGTTTGTTACAGAAACAGTTCATTCAAAAATAACAATTACCATCATTTACACACCCTGTCATTCCAGATCCATATGCTTTAGAATAGAATTTATTAATGCAGTTCTGGTCCATACAGCTACAGTTCATATAGTTCACCTCACCATAAGTGTAATTGAGAGACTGCTCGATTCAGAATGCCCTACACTTACAGCCTGTTGGGGTCACTGCATTACACACCATGCCGCAGAGACACAAACAGTGACAGACAGAAGAGAGGTCATGCTAAGACAGCAGATGCACACAAGTCTCACATTACCTGCGGGGTCAGAAGAGGTTTGTTGGGCCTCTGTCGCCCCCTGCTGGTGGGCACTAGATGAACGGATCATCTGAGTACAGTATGTGGTGACAGTCCAGCAGTTCTGTTGATGAGTGATATAATAATATTATGCATAGCACACCATGTGGATTATTTAGTCTTAAAATGCTTTCCCAACTTTCATATAAGCCATGTAACATGAAATATTTCTGAACATAAAAATATCCAAATATTCAAAATATATATTCAGACACACATTACTTCTATTAAATGTCACATTTTCTCTAAAACAGATTCTATTCAATAAACAAAAAAACACAAATTATATGTCTTTAACATCTGCATTGTTTATCTCAGACAGCAATGGTATTAAACTAATTTTAATTAAGCAAATTGAGACTTTTGTCTTCATCTTCTTAGACTGAGAAAAAAACACACAAGAAAAATAATCTCATATACTCTTTAAAAAAGGTGCTTAAAAGATTCTTCACAGCGATGCCATAGAAGAATCATTTATAGTTCCACAAAGAACCATTCAGTCAAAGGATCTTTAAAGAATCATGTCTTTCTTGCCTTTTTTATTATCTGAAGAACCTTCTTTCGCCACAAAGAACTTTTGTGAAACAGAAAGGTTCTTCAGATGATAAAGGTTCTTTCTGGAACCATTTAGACAAAAAAAGGTTCTTCTACGGCATCGTGCCGCACCTTTATTTTTAAGAGTATATTCATGTCTCAGCTAAAATCTCAGCAATTGCATCAATTTGCAAATTATACCATATTAAAATGAGAAATGTCTGCTTGGCAACTACATTTTATTTCAGTCAACATTTTATTTCAAGTAAAAAATACAGTTGGTTTCTCGGTGTTATTTTAGTTAACTACAATAACCCTGAGAAATTCTTTAGTTCAAAGTCTTTCTTTTCAATATATTTCTCATCAAATTCTTCCAACACTAAATGATCTTAGATATGATATCCATATTAGCCCTTTACGGACAGCAAGTGTCTCATTTGAGTCTCATTACTTTTCTCTTAAGGCATTTTCGTTACATTTCATGTTACTTAAATTAAACATATTTGGTATGAAACCGGTTTTAAATGAATCGACAAAAACATGATAAACTCAGCTGGATGGCAACATATGTGCACAAACAAACCTTTTTCAACAAAATAGTTGGCGTGCCAAACCAAGCTGTAATATTTCATGATAATAAAGACACGCGAGATATTTCACATTGACCTTTTCTCAAAGCAAAATGCTGAGTGTGCAGTTCACCCCCCTCTGTCATTTAAGCTCAGTCCAACAAACACTTATCTTCCTCCACAGCAAAGAGCCCTGAGTGTGTGAGTGTGAGTGAGTGTTCATGTGTCTGCATGAGTGAGCATAATATAATGTAATTAATCACAATGCAGCCTGTTTGACTCGAGAGAAATGAGAGATGTCTGGTGCTGTCTTGCATCTCCACATGTCAGACTGCTCAAGGACATCTAGAACTATGGGCACAATATGCATATTCATTTTTACGGTTTTAAATTCTGCTTATTTTGTTTTGGATATGCCATTCGATGCTGAAATCTTAGTTAATGTGATTTTTATTGTTTGTAAAAATAGTAACATCTCTCACTCTGATTCAGATTCAATTAGAATAAATGCCTCATTCATGAAACACAAACAGAATTTGAACAGCTCATAAACCCATTCTTAGGGTAACTTGAAGAACAGTTTGCAGTGAAATGGTTTCATGAACAATCTACATTGAGATTTCTTTGACTGTATTTTATATGGCTGGGGCTTCATAACTGCACAGAAGGCCTGACCTGATAGAATCTTTCTCCACCCTGCTGACACAATTTGTCCTGCTATGGGCCGCTGCCTTAATCTGTGGAGAAACATGACAAAATGATTGGGGGAAAAAAACAGCTCACTGGAAAATCTCTGCATCTGCAGAAGCTATCTGTGCAATTGCACAGAGTAAATGCCAGCAAGTTTGAAACATGTCATTGAATGTCAAAATCCCACCTTCTTTTTTCACAACTTCTCCGAAGGATAAGCACATAGTGGAAGAAACATCAAAAGAATGTCAACTGCAACTTTTCATGTAAAAAGAGAAAAGCTCCAATTCGTTTCTTGACTCTTTTTAAAATCAAAGACCTGTTGATGCATAAAATGTCAGCAAAATATTTTAGAAAATACTGCCCATCAAAGTGGGACACACAGCAGGCATGATATTTTTAATCTAACTATACACCATTGTTCCTTTTATAATATAACCCTTTAGTTGAAAGTTTACAGCATTAAAGATTATAAATATATATATATATATATACAGTGGGTACGGAAAGTATTCAGACCCCCTTAAATTTTTCACTCTTTGTTATATTGCAGCCATTTGCTAAAATCATTTAAGTTATTTTTTTTCCTCATTAATGTACACACAGCACCCCATATCTTCGTTTTTTTATGTTTTGTTATGTTGCTGCCTTATGTTAAATTGATTTAAATTACATTTTCACCACATCATTCTACACTCCATTCGCCATAATGGCAAAGCAAATTTATTAAATAAAAAACTTAAATGGTCCCATTGCATAAGTATTCATACCCTTATCTGGGACTGTTGAAATTTAGCTCAGGAGCATTCATATTGCTTGTGGATGTTACTACACTTCAAGTGAAGTTAACCTGTGGCAAATTAAATTGAATGGGTATGATTTGGAATGGCACACACACATCTAAATAAAAGGTCTAACAGCTGAAAGTGCATATCAGACCAAAAACCAAGCCCTGAGGTCAAAAGACCTGCCTGTAGAGCTCAGAAACAGGTTTGCATCAAGCCACACATCTGGAGAAGAGTTCATAAAAAAATGTTGCTTATTTGAAGGTTCACAGAATCATGTAGCCTTCATTATCCATAATGGAAGACATTTGAAACAACTAGAACTCAACTGGCCTTGTCTAGACTAGTGACCAAGAAGCTGATGGTCACTCTAGTTGAGCTCCATGATCATATGTAGAGATAGGAGAAACCTACAGAAGGACAAAACTCACTGCAACACTCCACCGATCTGGCCTTTATGTCGTTGTAGCCAGACTCAATCTTCTCCTCAGTGAAGACACAAAAACCCACTTGGAATTTGCAAAAGAGCACCTAAAGGACCCTTAGACTGTGAGAAACAAGATTCTCTGGTTTGATGAATCTCAATTCCAAGCATAATCTTTGAAGGAAACCAGCTCTGCTCATCACCTGCAGAGTACCATCCAAAAAGTAAAGAGTGCTGGTTGGAGCCTCATGCTGTGGGGCTGTTTTTCAGCGACAGGGACTGAGGGACTCGTCAAAGTAGAAGAAAAGCTCAATGCACCAAAATATTGAGATGGCCTTAATGAAAACCTAGTCCAGAGCATTCAGAACCTCAGACTGGGCAGAAGGTTCACTTTCCAACAGGACAATAACCCTAAGCACACAGCAAGAGTGGCTTATAGACAACTCTGTGAATGTCCTTGAATGGCCCTGCAACAGCCTGGGATTGAACTCAATCAAATATTTCTGGAGAAACCTGAAAATGTGCGTCTGCCTCCATCCAACCTGACAGAGCTAGAGAGGTGAAGAGGTGAGGAGAAGAATGACAGATAATTGCCAAATGCGTATGTGCAAAGCTTGTCGCATCATACCCAAAAAGGCTTGAGGCTGTTAAGGTGCTTCATCTAAGTAATGAGTTAATGCAATGTACTTCAGTTTTTTTTTATTTTTTATAAATTGACAAAGTTGTGACAGTTCTGTTTTTGCTTTGTCAGTATGGTGTATGGAGTGTAGATTGATGTGGAAAAAAAGTAATTTAAAGCAGTTTAACATAAGGCTGCAACATAACAAATCGTGAAATAAATGAAGGGGTATGAATACTTTCGCAAGGCAGTGTATATATATATATTCAGGAGCATTCATATTGCTTGTGGATGTTACTACACTTCAAGTGAAGTTAACCTGTGGCAAATTAAATTGAATGGGTATGATTTGGAATGGCACACACACATCTAAATAAAAGGTCTAACAGCTGAAAGTGCATATCAGACCAAAAACCAAGCCCTGAGGTCAAAAGACCTGCCTGTAGAGCTCAGAAACAGGTTTGCATCAAGCCACACATCTGGTTGGCAAATGGCTGCAATATAACAAAGAGTGAAAAATTTAAGGGGGTCTGAATACTTTCCGTACCCACTGTATATATACACACACAGTGCCTTGCCTTCGTTTTTTTATGTTTTGTTATGTTGCTGCCTTATGTTAAATTGATTTAAATTACATTTTCACCACATCATTCTACACTCCATTCGCCATAATGGCAAAGCAAATTTATTAAATAAAAAACTTAAATGGTCCCATTGCATAAGTATTCATACCCTTATCTGGGACTGTTGAAATTTAGCTCAGGAGCATTCATATTGCTTGTGGATGTTACTACACTTCAAGTGAAGTTAACCTGTGGCAAATTAAATTGAATGGGTATGATTTGGAATGGCACACACACATCTAAATAAAAGGTCTAACAGCTGAAAGTGCATATCAGACCAAAAACCAAGCCCTGAGGTCAAAAGACCTGCCTGTAGAGCTCAGAAACAGGTTTGCATCAAGCCACACATCTGGAGAAGAGTTCATAAAAAAATGTTGCTTATTTGAAGGTTCACAGAATCATGTAGCCTTCATTATCCATAATGGAAGACATTTGAAACAACTAGAACTCAACTGGCCTTGTCTAGACTAGTGACCAAGAAGCTGATGGTCACTCTAGTTGAGCTCCATGATCATATGTAGAGATAGGAGAAACCTACAGAAGGACAAAACTCACTGCAACACTCCACCGATCTGGCCTTTATGTCGTTGTAGCCAGACTCAATCTTCTCCTCAGTGAAGACACAAAAACCCACTTGGAATTTGCAAAAGAGCACCTAAAGGACCCTTAGACTGTGAGAAACAAGATTCTCTGGTTTGATGAATCTCAATTCCAAGCATAATCTTTGAAGGAAACCAGCTCTGCTCATCACCTGCAGAGTACCATCCAAAAAGTAAAGAGTGCTGGTTGGAGCCTCATGCTGTGGGGCTGTTTTTCAGCGACAGGGACTGAGGGACTCGTCAAAGTAGAAGAAAAGCTCAATGCACCAAAATATTGAGATGGCCTTAATGAAAACCTAGTCCAGAGCATTCAGAACCTCAGACTGGGCAGAAGGTTCACTTTCCAACAGGACAATAACCCTAAGCACACAGCAAGAGTGGCTTATAGACAACTCTGTGAATGTCCTTGAATGGCCCTGCAACAGCCTGGGATTGAACTCAATCAAATATTTCTGGAGAAACCTGAAAATGTGCGTCTGCCTCCATCCAACCTGACAGAGCTAGAGAGGTGAAGAGGTGAGGAGAAGAATGACAGATAATTGCCAAATGCGTATGTGCAAAGCTTGTCGCATCATACCCAAAAAGGCTTGAGGCTGTTAAGGTGCTTCATCTAAGTAATGAGTTAAGATTCTCTGGTTTGATGAATCTCAATTCCAAGCATAATCTTTGAAGGAAACCAGCTCTGCTCATCACCTGCAGAGTACCATCCAAAAAGTAAAGAGTGCTGGTTGGAGCCTCATGCTGTGGGGCTGTTTTTCAGCGACAGGGACTGAGGGACTCGTCAAAGTAGAAGAAAAGCTCAATGCACCAAAATATTGAGATGGCCTTAATGAAAACCTAGTCCAGAGCATTCAGAACCTCAGACTGGGCAGAAGGTTCACTTTCCAACAGGACAATAACCCTAAGCACACAGCAAGAGTGGCTTATAGACAACTCTGTGAATGTCCTTGAATGGCCCTGCAACAGCCTGGGATTGAACTCAATCAAATATTTCTGGAGAAACCTGAAAATGTGCGTCTGCCTCCATCCAACCTGACAGAGCTAGAGAGGTGAAGAGGTGAGGAGAAGAATGACAGATAATTGCCAAATGCGTATGTGCAAAGCTTGTCGCATCATACCCAAAAAGGCTTGAGGCTGTTAAGGTGCTTCATCTAAGTAATGAGTTAATGCAATGTACTTCAGTTTTTTTTTATTTTTTATAAATTGACAAAGTTGTGACAGTTCTGTTTTTGCTTTGTCAGTATGGTGTATGGAGTGTAGATTGATGTGGAAAAAAAGTAATTTAAAGCAGTTTAACATAAGGCTGCAACATAACAAATCGTGAAATAAATGAAGGGGTATGAATACTTTCGCAAGGCAGTGTATATATATATATATATATATATATATATATAAAAACGACAATAATTATTATTATATTATTACAATTATATTTTTCAGAGGGGTTTCTATGATGCATGCCAGCAGAACCTTCCAAATGTGTATGAAAATGGTAGTTGTGAAAATATTATCCTGTCGATAACATAATTTTTAGTCATGATCGTTTAGAAAAGTTATTTTCAATGCGACTGTACAGTCTGTGGAGTGTCTTTTATTTTGTCCATCACGTTGAGATTGTCTTACTGTCTGCATCTGCTCACATTACTGTTTAAAAAAAATTTCAGTTGATCCAGGCAAACATTCATATTAACACTGATAGACAGATACAATATGTATTATATGTATAATATGCATTTTCAAAACTATTTTTATATCTAAAATGTCAGACTTGGCAACATACAATGCAAACAAAATGAGTGAAGCTTCATTTTATTAGCTATTTTGAGAGTATTTTATTGTTGTTTTCTGAAACATTGGCCTTGACAGTAATTCATTTGTATACTGTACCACAGCTAAGGCTATTAGGTATTGATTTGTATATAGTATGTTCTCAGTCTTCAGTGTTGTTATTAACATTATTGAGTTAATATTTTAAATCACAACAGATGACCTTCATTCTTCTGTAACTGTGTGTTGAAAGTACATGATGGCATTACAGTTTGGAGATTTGCTGAGGGCGAGTCATGTTGTTCGACACCGGTCGACCCCAGAGTCTGAGTCTGCTGACCCCTCCGTCGGGAACTATGACCAGACGCACATGAGTCACAGGCCCACACTGCACCACAGACTCCCCAGAAAACAAATGCCTGTGGTGTGCCTTGAGCTAGATGAGGAAGATTGTGATCACATTTACATAGAACAAAAAGGAATAAAGTTGAAAATGAAGTCAAATGAAATTATCGGATGGGCAAGTCATACTTTTTGAGGAGGAAGAAGAATTCTCCACTTGGGGGGTTTGTCAGAACACCACTGGTTACGAATCAAGTTGTTCTCCTCATCCGGGGTCAAACAGCAGGCCTCAATCTGGCAGGAGTCTGGGAAATTTCCTAAGGAAAATGGTTGATTAAAAAGTCTCTTATGCTGAATAAATCTTGCCGACCCTAAACTTTTAAACAGTATCATATGTCTCACAATGTGACTATATATCTCACGGTGTAATTTTGTGTGACTTTTTTAAACTTTATCTGACAGCTATTTTTTTATTTGCTACTCTGAGACAGAATCAGGCTTCCATACAGATACTGTTGTTTTAAATGTAAAACATTTAGACAAAAAATGCTAATAAATATTCAATACTTTTTGTACCTTTAAAATGGTTGGTGTCTAACTCAATTTTGCTTATGATGCCAGGATGTCCTAGTCTGAGAATAGCCCACTCAAAACCTGGCACCTGTAATATCCCTTTCTCATCCACCTGAAAGCCAATATATGGGATCAGTGTAGAATATAACTGATATTTGTGATGTTTCCTAAAATGAAAAGAATGCTTTTACCTTTAAAACTTAAGGCCGATCCAGGCGTCTGGCTGTCTCCCACCCATCACCCATGTTGTCAGCCCTCCCTATACCTACAGTGAAACACACATTCAGACAATCACGAAGTACTGATCTAAATCTCGAAATCTCTCATCTTATTCCATAATCTTCTCCAAAGAGTCATTAAATAGATCATAACTTATTTGTTGGGAAGCGATGTGTAGTATTCTCTCAGGAAGTTATTAAAAATGAAGTCTAGGAAACAGTCCAGACAGAGTTTTTATGATATGCCTGATTGAAAAAGTCTGTAAAAGTGGTCTACATTTTAGATGCTTCTCTTGGCACAACTGAAAAAAAAAGAGCCATAGTGCCTTTCTAAGATGTTTTTCAACTTGTCAGTCCAAACAATCTCTCACCATCATATTGCATGGGTGACCAAAGTGGGCGTCGCTGTAGCCTACGCATACATTGACCAGGGCAACAATATCCACTAGGTCTTGACTAGACACAGTGGACCAGTCCTTCTTCCCAATGCCATAAACTTTCAGCCTCGCAATGCCACCATCTGCCAAACATCAATAAAATATTTAAAGCTAAGGTGTCATTTTTTAATGTTAAAACACTTTTTTCCATTGTTTCTAGGTTAAAACACTTATTTTAACATGCTGAGGCAACTAGGTAGGTAACAGTAGGTTGATTATATATTGATTATATATGTGTTTGTGTGTGTGTGTATATATATATATATATCAAATAATCTAAACAGAAATCATCTTTAAATAAAAAAAAACATTTCTTTACTTTTTTACTTCAAATCAAAGTTTGTAATGCTGTGATTCACATCACAGCTTACTGGTTTGCTTCATGGCTTATGACACTTTAACAAGACTTTATTTTTTTATTCCTATGTGAAAAATTCGTCCGGAACCAAGGCCACTGAAAGGGTGTGTTGCACTCTATAGTGTTGGTGTAGGCCAGGACTAACTGTCTGACCAACCAGTGGCAGGAAAGGTTTGGTGGCTAGTGGCACAGAAATCACACACTTCAGCTTTCAGTCAAAGCTACAATTGTTTCAACAATTTATCAAAAGATTCTTGTAAGCACCTTAGGCAAGAAATCATCCGCTAAGAAAAATAGGTAAATAAAATACCACATAAAAAAGTGAAATACATATAGTACCAGTGTTTAGGTGGTATATAAATAAAATGTTAATATTTTATTATCATTTTACAACCCTTCATTTATTTTCATTTTACTAAACAAATGGATCTCTAAGATGCTGCTCTGCTGTAGCATCTCTCCCCAGGCCATTTTTTTTTTATTATTGAATGATCACAATCTCTGTTTTGTCTTTTTTTTTTAATTGCACTGAATGATTCATGGTGTATTACCTGGATATATATTAAGGCGGATATGGGTAACTCTGTGTGGGTAGGTGACATTCAGGTAGTTGTGGCATGATTCAGAGTACCCCGGCTTCAGCTTTGTCATCGGGACAAGCTCCTCCCAGCTGTCTGAGTTAAGCTGTTCAACATAAATTCAGAATGAGTTCCCTCAGAAACACAGACTAGAGATTATGCATATAAAAAATATCTAGTGCACTGGAGGATGGTTTACACCTGTTCTACAGCTTCGAACTGGCTTGGGGAAGCTGCAATGCCTGTACGATCTCCTTCAAGAGTGAATGACGGCATCTGATCTGATTTAAATGTGACATAAATTAGATATAATGAAGGTAACCTTATACTTTGGTTCTTAAAGGCTGCAGCCACCAAGACACGCAGCTTGAATGGAGGTGTATGGTGCATAGTTCCCCGTGAAGAAAGATGTGTCCACATCAAAGCCATGAATAATTCCTGGAACTCCTAACTGAATGATGCACCAGTTGTGACCTTTAACACAAGATGAGAGACACATGCATCTTTCATGAGATCACCGAAATCTGTTCTAAGTACAGACAGAGCACTCTTTGAGATTACAAAACATGCCCTGAAAGCCTGATCAGATGAGGAAGCATCTCAGTATTGCAGTACATCTTTCTCTCATGCCTTCATTTCACAGATCTTCAGAGACTGGATGGATGAGAGAAGGAAGTAGCCTGCAGCTATTCTGCTCTAATTCATCCAGGCTCAATGGAACTAGAGCTCGTTAGAGAGAAATGAGAAACACAGCGCCCCATTTCCCAGTTTTACAGTGAATTCGCTTTGATTTGTGCAGATAGACTAAATACCTGGCATTCTTTTCCTCCTGGTTTCCCATCCATCCATCCATTTTCCTCATCCGTGGCAAAAATCACCTTTAATGACAATGTTAGTGGTTTGTTAATCAATTTCAGTGAGCAAACGCAATCTATGAATATTAGAATACGTATAAAGTGATGATATTATTTTAAATGCTCCATTTTTCACCTTTCCTCCAGCTGTTTCGCATGCGAGGTTGTTGAACTGTAGGAAGTGTGGTCTCCTGCACTGGTCGATTTGCCATGTTTGTTGCGACTAGATTTTAAATGTTATGCCACTTAAATTTAGCTGTTTAATATTACAAGAATCCACACAGAAAATTGTAGAGAATCTCTAGCTCCGCGATATAATAGGTCGACTATAATATTTAACTGCCTTCTCAAAAACAAACTCTTAAACGGAGCGAAGTCCAGTCTTGATCAACATCCGTCACGTTGAATATTATGAAAGCAGAGTGTAATCTCAAAACATAATCGTGGGACGTCTGCAGTAACAGTTAACGGAAATGTAGCCTACACAGTTTCTATTTTGAATTTGTGACAAGAATCTGACTAATGCTACATTACTACATAGACATTCATTGTGCATTACTACCATGAACTTCATTCTTTTCCCAACGTCAGCGAGTCTATGGAAAAACAGCGCCCTCTGTTAAACAATAACTGGCCTAGCACAATATTCTCTGCCATATAACACACACGCTTATTTTTGCATGCTAACAATTGATCTATTTTATTATACATTGAGTGGGCTATTTCTTTACCATCACACGAAAAACATCTATAAGTGACCGTGCTCAATTATGCAGTATAATTATCGATTTTGTATCGAACAGATTCTGAAACATTTTAAAAGTTGCTAAATCTGGTTTCTATTTTGAATTTGTGACAAGAATCTGACTAATGCTACATTACTACATAGACATTCATTGTGCATTACTACCATGAACTTCATTCTTTTCCCAACGTCAGCGAGTCTATGGAAAAACAGCGCCCTCTGTTAAACAATAACTGGCCTAGCACAATATTCTTTGCCATATAACACACACGCTTATTTTTGCATGCTAACAATTGATCTATTTTATTATACATCGAGTGGGCTATTTCTTTACCATCACACGAAAAACATCTATAAGTGACCGTGCTCAATTATGCAGTATAATTATCGATTTTGTATCGAACAGATTCTGAAACATTTTAAAAGTTGCTAAATCTGAACTAAAACTACCACAAGGAGTAGTAGACCAATCCGGCAACAGTTGTATACCTTAAATCAACAGTGCTTTAAAATCTACATTTAAGTATCGTTTCATGTAATGTTAAACAAAGAATATCGTTTACTAAACCTATTGCACGGAACCCAACAAATTGACGTCATGAATCAGTTCTATAAAATAAGGCCGTTTTTACTGACCCGCTGCACTGTTAAGAGAAAAACACAATCTCGGAGTTAATTTGCTGATTAAATGTTTTAACTTTTTTTTTTTTTTGATTAACCTACATAACATTAATTTTAATTCTAAAGCTAATACAGGGTATAGACCAACACACTATCTGCATATGATTTCTGGCAATTAATATGGTCTTAATATAGCCACAATCTTGGCTACTAGATGGCCTGGTTTATATCACGTCTTAAACCATATCTTCTGGGAGTCATGATCAGAACAGAAATTAGTTTGAACACTATAAACGATAGTTTACTCATCATTGTGGACTCTATAATGACGGGGTCAAAACATGGGCCACCTTTCACAATGGACCTTCTCTAACTTGCATTCTGTTTTCACACTTAATCTGCTGCACAAACGAGTAAAGGATTGCTATGGCCTCATACCTTTTCAGAACATGTCTTTTTCTGCTGCAATACATTTATGAACTAGCACCTTACTCAAATATATGACCACATAAAAAGTGAGACGTCACTCAATGACTTTGTAAAAGAATGAAAAACAGACTGGGAACATTTTTATTTTGTCATCTGCGCTTTACAGTTGGAACTCTGGGAATTCAAATATCACATCCTTGCCTGTGAGCTTCTTGTAGACACCAGAGAAGGTCTCAACCTGAAACAAAACCGAAATGACCGTGGTTACTTAAATGTCCAGTTTTTAAAAAATCTGGTTAAAAACTTTAGGCAGTTGTGACTAACTTCTAAATTTTTCAACATCTCAAAACAAAACTAATGCATACTAATTTAGAAGTTTTCAAAAGGAAAACATTAAATTGAAGTCATAAGGATAAAAACTGAAAACGTTTAGATTGCACATAAATCAAATTAGGATTGCCTGATAATATAACCAAAAAAAAACTCCCAACATAGCAGCCCCACTCTGACAATTAATAGTGCACACTGCATGGTTTACCTCCCCAGTAACGGCCCGAAGGGCTCTGGGAAGATGTAGGAATATACAGGACGCTGACCACACCAGCCAGAGGCCGGGGACAAGCTTGCTATCCAACGTCGTGGAACGGGACTGTACGTCATGGCACCGAAGGGCTGCGCTCCCTTACGCCACACGGACAGAGCCACATGAGAGCCATCTCACAGGGTGTCCACGTTGGATGATTATTATAAAAATAAAAAATTTCTAAGAGGGTGCTACTCACTTTGTGTTCAACATTGTTTTGCTGTGCCTTGTCGAGGTGGACCTTGATGAGCCTGCTGCTGTCCAGTTTCACGCGAATCCTTTTGCCAACAATCTCACTGGGAAAGACCAGGTCCTCGAGGATAGCGTCATGCACATTAGTCAGAGTTCGGCTGAAAGGGAAAACAGATTAAGCGGGTTAACTTTGCCACTAAACAGAAGTTCATGTGACCCAATAATTAAGCATCTTAAATATAACAGTTTTGGCTGTGCACTGCATGGTTTACCTCCCCAGTAACGGCCCAAAGGGCTCTGGGAAGATGTAGGAATATACAGGATGCTGCCCACACCAGCCAGAGGCTGGGGACAAGCTTGCTATCCAACGTCGTGGAACGGGACTGTACGTCATGGCATTGAAGTGCTGCGCTCCCTTACGCCACATGGACAGAGCCACATGAGAGCCATCTCACAGGATGTCCACGTTGGTTTTCTATACGCTAACAGGCCAATCAGCACAACATTGCTACGGTAGGCACAATCACACTGAAAAAAGCAAGCACTACTAACCCTGACTCCACAAACACCTTCCAAAATGCAACAAGACGACATTTACCTCCTGGGGCGCTTCTGCTTGTTTTTTGTGCGGCTTTTCCTTGTGGGCTTAGGCAGGATTCTTCTCTGGAAGACAAGATCAAATCAAGATTAAAATAATTATTTTGGTGGTCAACATGCTAATTCTTCAGGAGAAATCACATCATTGTTGCTCTAAAAAGCATGTGCACTGCATGGTTTACCTCCCCAGTAATGGCCCAAAGGGCTCTGGGAAGATGTAGGAATATACAGGATGCCGTCCACACCAGCCAGAGGCTGGGGACAAGCTTGCTATCCAACGTCGTGGAATGGGACTGTACGTCATGGCACCGAAGTGCTGCGCTCCCTTACGCCACACGGACAGAGCCACATGAGAGCCATCTCACAGGATGTCCACGTTGGGAAAAATCAAATCACACCAAGACTAAATCAAAGTTTAAGGACCTCATGAAATCACTTGGTGAGTTTTTTTTTGTACCAGTGCAAATATGATCATAAAATAGTATGTTCAGGTGGACAAAAATAAAAAATGAAAAGGCCAATAGGCAGTAAATGCTAGTTAGGTTGCAGATAAAGAGGGACATTTTAAAATCTAAATAAAAAACAAAAAACATTTGATTGGACAAATTACATTTTAATTAAGCACGTCTGCAAAATGTGATTGGACCATTTAAATTTTCAAATAGTCCAGTAAATTTTTGCAGGTGTGCACAATTCAGGAACTTAAATGTACCATTTAGTGCTCTCTAGATTTTAAAATTGTCCTGTTAAATTTGTTATGTATACGGTCCAAAATTTTAATTGCCCAATCCAATGGTCTCTAAATTTAAAATTAGTGCATACCAGTGAAATATGATTGGACTATTAAAAACTAGATTATGTGCATTTGATTGAACAATCAAATTTTTTAAATGATGCATACCTGCACTAAGTACATGACTCAGTTTAGGAACACTCACATATACTGTGGTCTCAAAGCTAATAGACATGGACTAAACGTCACATCTTAAAATAGGATTTGAGGCATTTAAAAATACCACCCCAAAGGATAACACTAAAAAGAGTTGAATTAAACGGCAAAAAACCAGCAGCCAACCATTTTATATTAAAAACTCGTTTAGAAAGGACAAGCCTTACCTGTGCGATGAACACCACATGCTTGCCGCTGAATTTCTTCTCCAGCTCACGCACGAGCCTCACCTGGATCTTCTGGAAGGACTTCAGCTGGGGCACAGGCACAAAGATGATGATGGCTTTCCTGCTACCACCAACCTCGATTTCCTGAGAGAAAGAAAGGGAGTCAATAGTATTAAGTTACAAGAGCATAAATATGAATGACTTAACCTAGCACTCAGCAAGGACCAGTACAGTTAAAGACATGTGCACTGCATGGTTTACCTCCCCAGTAACGGCCCAAAGGGCTCTGGGAAGATGTAGGAATATACAGGACGCTGACCACACCAGCCAGAGGCCGGGGACAAGCTTGCTATCCAACATCGTGGAACGGGACTGTACGTCACGGCACCGAAGTGCTGCGCTCCCTTACGCCACACGGACAGAGCCACATGAGAGCCATCTCACAGGATGTCCACGTTGGTTGTGAACTATCAGTTCAAACAGCTGCTTATTCTGAAGCAGCTTCTGAAGCAGTTGAATTACTGATGTGATGACAATCGTTCAAAATGAATGAACCAGCAGGGCTTTTACCTTAGCAGCAGTGATGTGAAGCTCCCTCAGCTGAGCCTTCAAATCAGAGTTCATCTCCAGCTCAAGAAGAGCCTGCATCAGACAGATAACAGCTTAACATTAGGGGCTACAGATACACAATCACATTTCAAAAAGATATGATCATATACTATACCTGGGAAATGCCAGACTCAAACTCGTCTGGCTTTTCGCCATTTGGCTTCACTATTTTCGCGCTGGTACTGAACATGGCCTGTGTCTGAAACACACAAACAGACTTATTAGAATAAAAAAAATTACAGCAGAAACTGCTCACTCAAAAGAAATGGGTAATTTATTAACTCCCATGATGTTCCCAACCTAAAAGTACACCCTCATTATACACATTATAACATTTACTTTCAATTTAAGGAGGAAAAAAAGATGCAATTAAAGTTAATGTAGACTAAAGGCGTCAGCAGTAACATCTTTTGTGGTCTGCAGAAGCAAGTCGCTAAGCTTTAGAACAACATGAGGGTGAGTAAATTAACAACATATAATTGAACTATGCTTCAACGATGACATACAACCTACTGGGTCTGCAGGTAAGCAAGGTGACATACTAAACATTAGAATTCATTAGACCAGTTTCAGAGATAATTGCATAACTCGGGATTTGATGAAATTATCTATCTCCGACTTTATTATCTTAACTTCAGCTGTTCTCGGTAACTTAATTCACCAACTACCGTTAAGCAGGCTATTTAGACTAACTCTAAAGCATGTTCTTAACATGTCGTTAGCACTGTCTAGCTAGTATAGAATGACTACATTTACATTACAGGCTTAATTCTACCACAAATATGGGCCGTCGAGATATAATATTTTACTATATGTATGCATTTTAGACTACCTTAGAGCAGCACATGAGGCCCAGTAATATTGTAGTGCAGGCACGTCTGCTAGCACAGCTTAAATATGCACATTTCTATTTCTAAAATAGACATCCATTCTCAAATACACTCACATCTAACGCATCCCTATCTAAATATCACATAAAGGTCTTTCGTGGACACAAATCTGACATTTTTCAAACATTTTTATATGATATCTCTTTAGCTTGGCACATTCAGTAGTCTCACCTCTTTCAACGACGGCCTGGGAAGAGGCCGTATTCTCGCGAGAGGCTGGTAAAAGCGCGTTGGTGTGTTGCATGATGGGAAATGTAATCACCATCCCGGGCGCAGAGGGCGCCTCGCGCCCGCTCTTTAAAGGAATACAAGCATTATTTTATAACTTTTTTAATAAGCCACATATACAAGGTTATAAAATAGTTTTTTGGCACTCATTAAAATAGGTTTGTTTACCTTTTACTGAAAACTGCAAAATAAAATCAAGTCAGTGTAAGTGGTTTTTCAATTCAGAATTTATTAAGAAATTCATCACAAGTTTTCAAGATATTATTAGAATTTATAAAAAAGGTCACAAATTAATTTCTGTTCTTTTTCTATTTTTCTTTCCTATGTTACACTCCTCATTGATGCTCTACACTCCATCTCAGTAGGTGGCGGAAACGCACTATAAGTTAGTTTGCCAACCGCCACTAAGATGAAAGAAGAAGAAGCAGCGTTTGGTCAGCTGACCGCTAATGTGCTTTCCAGTAGGTGGCGGGAATGCACCTTTTAAGTTGGTTTGCCAACCGCTATTAAATCCTAGAAGAAGAAGAAGAAGAAGAAGACCGCCGCTAACCGCTGACCGCTGACCGCTAACGTAGAGGCAGTCGGTACGCTTGCCGCGGAGGTTTTGCAAACGACTGTCAAAATCACTGAATCCATAAGTATTTTGTTAAAGATTTCGTCTTTGTCAGGTTATTTTATGATCATTGTCTTATAAAAATGCCACCACTAAAGGATATAGCCGTGTTTACTCTGCTCTAAGCAGAGACTATGTTGAGACTGCTTGGGGTTTTTAGTGTTGTACGCAGGGCTTTCTGTGACACCGCAGAAGAGATGGGCAAGAAAGGAAACTTTTTCTACGCTGTGAGGAAAGGATTCAGACCAGGAGTATACCAAACATGGTGAGCACCGATATAAATATATATTCTTTGTAATTGTGAGCGCATTTAGCATTGCATTGCTTGACTACGTATTCTCTCCTAAAGGGAGGAATGTAAACATCAGGTGGATACGTTTCCCTCTGCGATTTTTAAGAAGTTCGCTTCTGAACAGGATGCTTGGGCCTTTGTGAGGAGTCAGTCAATAACAGCAGCAGCAGCAGCAACTTTTGGGAGACCAAAAGGTAATTTAAAAGGTGTAAGTTTATTTAAGATGACTGGTGTTCCATACACTCCCCTTATAAAGATCCACCATGTTATGCATCATCAGGTTTTCAGGTGTGTAAAGAAAAGCGTGCAAGAGGGGGAGGATTAAGATTAAGCAAAATATAAATTAATAAAGCAAATTAGTGCTTTATTTTTGTCATGTGACCATAAGTTGATAGAGACAAGCAGACAGCTGTATAGTGTGTGTGCTCAGATCTTTTAATGTAAATGTTTTTACCCTTAATGTGTGACATACTTTGTCTCTGGATCATATTTATATGACTTAGGTTATAGAATTTTAGTTGATATTTGTTTATTGATGTTGATTTGCCTACAGGACAATTAATATAAAAAGTGGCACAGCTTATCCCTCTTGTTCCTGCCTTATCTCCTATAACTGGTCACAACTTCCTTTCATCTTTTTGCTTTCACTAGTTTATTAAATGGCCCTGGCTGTAACTAATGAATAATTCCTTGTGGTCTCTTAATAAATACAAGCTTGTAAAATCATACTTCACTGCAATTAAAAAGAATTGATGAAATGCTGTTTAAAATGATTGTAGCATGTCACGTTGCAGGAATTGTGGATTGATATGTTGCTAAAACATACTGTAATGCAAGTGATTAATACTGACATTTGTTTCCATTTAAGGATGTGACTATGAGGTCCTGCCTTCTAGAAATGTTCCTGATGCCTCAATGGCTGTTCCTCTTGGACGTAAAAGGACATATGAGGACTCTGATAGTGATGATGAGGGACTGTCCTATCCAAAACGAGTGAAACTCACCGAGGTCCCACAGCCAAAGACGGCTGCAGCCAGTAGTGATGGATTTACATATATGGGTAATTGTTACATATACATATGTAACATATATGGTCTACAATAGTCTTACAGTCGATAATGGTTATACATATACTACAATAGTCAACATTTGAAGTAGATCAAAAAAGTTCATCAAAGTTGTCCTAAGACAAGAACACATTTTGGTATTAAGTTTTAGGACAACTTTGAAAGGTTTTGATCCACTTCAAATGTTGACTAATGTGTGTGTGTATATATATATATATATATATATATACACAGTGGGGGAAAAAACATATATAAATGTATTTACAAATAATAGACTAATTATAGTGTTGTATGTTTTAAATGAAGGTTTTACCATAGTAAACTGTTTATTGCATTTATATCATAGTAAAATGTTTTATGCATTTGTTACAGGTGATGCTGCAGTAGTATACACTGATGGGTGCTGCACAGCCAATGGGAGAGCAGGAGCACGTGCAGGAATTGGTGTATATTGGGGTCGGGATCATCCACTGTAAGTCATCTCTGATTAATAGCATTCTAAAAAAACAACAATACTTTCATGTCCACTGTTTGTTTTGTTTTTTTGCCCTGTAAACATGTTCACTGATTTGTAAGTGTTTTTTTTTTGTTTTTATGTTTGTTTCCTAAGTAATGTGGCTGAGAGGCTTCCAGGGAGACAGACCAACCAAAGAGCAGAACTGCAGGTAAGAACATTGAGGTGTTCACAAGCAGTGTTCTTTCTTATACCCTTTTATCGATAACCATATCATTAAACATTTAATCACAGGCTGCTTGTAAGGCACATCATCTCTGATTAATAGCATTCTAAAAAAACAACAATACTTTCATGTCCACTGTTTGTTTTGTTTTTTTGCCCTGTAAACATGTTCACTGATTTGTAAGTGTTTTTTTTGTTTTTATGTTTGTTTCCTAAGTAATGTGGCTGAGAGGCTTCCAGGGAGACAGACCAACCAAAGAGCAGAACTGCAGGTAAGAACATTGAGGTGTTCACAAGCAGTGTTCTTTCTTATACCCTTTTATCGATAACCATATCATTAAACATTTAATCACAGGCTGCTTGTAAGGCACTCGAGCAAGCCAGAGAAAAGAATTTTAAAAAGGTTGTGCTATACACGGACAGCAAGTTCACCATTAATGGTATGTGCTCCTTGCTGTTCTGTTCAAATACTTCTAAATACTATATATATATATCTCACACACACACTCTCATACATACACGTAACTTACAAATAGTAATTTTGAGTTTATTTATTTCAATATTTATGCAGTTACTTCTTTTGATTTCCAAAGGCATTACGAGTTGGGTTAAGACTTGGAAGTCTAATGGCTGGAGGCTTAAAGGTGGTGGGGCGATAGTCAACAAGGATGACTTCCAGAAGCTGGATAAACTAAACGCAGAACTTGAGGTCGTATGGGTATGTTTTATCTGTACTTGCAGTGATGTGCAATACAGGGCTCCAGACTGTGACCAAATGGTTGCATTTTGCGACCATTTTTTCTGCTGGTGCGAATAATTTTTGTGAGCGGTCGCACTGGCACGACCACCGCATTGCCAAATTAATAAGTTGTTTTATTTCTGTTGCATATCAGAAACTTCGAAACGAAACAGCGCTACTCATTTGAGCTGCGCAGCGCGGGCCGATTATCAGCTCGGATCAATAATTGAGTGCAGCGCAAGAAAACCAGGTCTGAGCTCAGAACAGGTTTACGCAGGAATCTGGCCCTGTCCCAAATGGCACCCTAAACCCTCTCGGTCTTCCTCAGAGTCCGCACTTTCGTGACGTAATGCCGCTTTGACGGCCGGGTAGAAGTCGGCTGCGTAGCTCACAGGCTTGCGGGCTCAGCAGAAGTGTGCATCGAGGGCGCATAGCGGCCCCAAAGGGGGTGCTCGCGAGCACCCTTCTGAACGCTAAAATGACGAATGGGACACCCTATGGTCTCGTGGACTTAACGGACACATGCATGCAGCAGCCATTTTAAGTCCTCAAGTGCACATGAACTGTGCCATTTGGGACAGGGCCAGTGTTGCTCTCACGACACTGTTACAGCACAGCACTGTGAGATCCAGTGAGAAGCATTTGAACTCGGCGCAGAACGATCTAGTGAGAAGCATTCAGATTCTGCACAAAATATAAACATCAAACAGTGCGTAGAAAACCAGAAGTAGTAATGCTGACTATAACCATGGTGTTGTGGCAGAAATAGTTGAATGTTTTTACATTATTGCTTTCAGGGTTTGTACAACCTTTTGAGAGAGAAATTCAAGCACTTTTCAATGACTTTGAGGCATTTCACAACTATTTTCAGCACTTTAGAGCTCTAAAAATTATCCTAATTAAATGTTGTTTTAATGGGATAACCAAAATATTATTTGTGGTGAACAATCGCTTATGTAAAATTTAAAAATACATCAAATTACCACTATAACCAGTAGATGGCAACAGAGAAGCACATATTGGCTTATTAGTCATTAATTTCTGTTTTGCTTTATATTTTGAAATTATAAAATATAAAATCATCAATAAATCATGTTTTGTCAATGTTGCACTTTTTGTGTATGATGTAAGAAAAGTCACAAAATGCCTTGGAAAAATAAACTTCAATTTGCAACTAAATCACACATAAAGAGTGATCCATTTATAATCACTTAAGTTGTTGGTCAGTTCTGTGTAATACTATAGAAGAATAATGGTACTCATTTAATAAAAGTCAATTTTATAAGAGTAGAATATATAAATTTTCCATTTGAAATTACATTTTGCATGTTACTTTTATATGCTTACCAACTCAAGCTCAATGCTTTACTGTCAAATGTACATTAACAAGAATTAAACGCATAATATTAGTAAATGCACTTAATAATGCAAAAAATAGTAATTTTATGATTAAATTATCATTGTCCCCCCACAATGATAATTTAGCACCCCCCATCAAGTCCAATCAGTATAATGAAACACAGCTGGACTCAAATGAAGGTGTAGAACCATCTCAAGGATGATCAGAAGAAATGGACAGCACCTGAGTTAAATATATGAGTGTCACAGCAAAGGGTCTGAATACTTAGGACCATGTGATATTTCAGTCTTTCTTTTTTAATAAATCTGCAAAAATGTCAACAATTCTGTGTTTTTCTGTCAATATGGGGTGCTGTGTGTACATTAATGAGGAAAAAAATAACTTAAATGATTTTAGCAAATGCCTGCAATATAACAAAGAGTGAAAAATTTAAGGGGGTCTGAATACTTTCCGTACCCACTGTAGTGGCGCTGGTGCCACTGCTCTCAAAAGTTAGTCTGGAGCCCTGCAATATGGCATCTGCTCATCAGTTTGTGCATTTCAAGCATGATGTCCCAACCGTTGTGTGTAAACATTCTTTTAGGATGTAAATGTGCAGTTGTAGACTTTCACTCTTATCATTTTTTTATAAACGCACACAGAGAGATGTCTTGCATATCTGCATAATTTTCGCTGATGCAGGTAATTGAGGGAATGTAATATCAGAGCAGCTGATCTATTAAGAATGCTGTGATTTATAGTCATTATATATATATACTGCACTTCTTGTTCAAAATTTGGTGTTGATGTAAACTGTCTGGATAACTATAGTTACTAGCACTTTACAATCAAACATGACGCACAGTGTCAGAAAAAAAAGAATAAATTTAGTTACAGATTCCAGCTTCGACAATATTAAATCAGGATCCAAGTATTAAATCTAACTTTCATATATTGAAGATTATGCCAGAACTTTGAGAAATTGAGAGATACCTACAGGCTACAATTAGGGGTGCAATGGTTCTCGGTAAAAAATCGAACTGTACGGTTCTCCACATGGTTCGGCATGCACTAGGACAGCGGTTCAACTTAAATCTGACAATGCATCTGTAATATGGTTTGTTAGAGTGCTGCTAATGCATGTTTCTGTTGATGGATACGAATTCTGGCTTCCCAATACATTACAACAAGAGCGATGAGAGAAAAAAAACAATACGTGGACAAACCAGTCACGCTTTGTTCAATGCGAGTGCTGTATGCTGGAATAACTGTCATTTATGCCATCATCACGTGTTGATACCGTGACTCTAAAACCGTGATACAAACTGAACCGTGAGTAAGTTGAACCGTTGCACCCCTAGCTACAATAGCTATTTATTATAATATATATTATAACAATAAAAAAAAATAGTTTGTTGCATTTTTGCTACAATTTTGAGGACCGTGTATCCATGTCAGAACCCTGCTGCTCACTTTCAGATGTTCTCATGCATGCTGGGCATTATGCAATGAGTGATAAAACAAACGCATGGCATGGCCAGTGAAATGTACCATCTCTCTTATTCTTCATTTCTAGATGCACATTCCAGGTCATGCTGGCTATACAGGCAATGAGGAAGCAGACAGACTGTCCAGGGAGGGAGCAGCAAAGCCCTTGTGTTAGTCCACTGTTGCCACGTTCATTTTATAATGCTACATTCTGTTTTAGGTGCCTAGGATGAGGTTGTAGTTTGTTTACCCTTGATGGCTAATGCACTTTTTCTTTTGTTGGGCTAGTGTTGTAATGTTCTAAATAACACTCGAAACAAGATTTCTTCTTTTCTGAAGGGCAGTGCTTATCCAAAATGTTTGTTTATGATTGTTCTGTCAATTAAATTGTCATTTATATTGTTCCTGAGATTGATTGCTGGTACTTTATTTTCCCATCTCTCAGAAATATAAGCACTTAGAACATTTTTGGATGCGTTACAAGTGACAAAAATAATTGTAGTGAGTGTACCGTGTAAGTCTCCAACCTGGCTAATATTCTGCCGCCGTAATGTATTATTGATTCTTTTATCTCTGAATGCATCATCTTGCTCTTGTTTTCAGCTAAGAAATAGTCATGGCTCTCAAATGCACCAGCGCTGAAATGCCTCAGTATGAACAGCAGGAGTCACTGCAGTTCATGCTGAAAAGAGTAGAATACAGATTTTATCTTTACAAAAATCTAGCTTTGCTCTCTTATTACTGAGCCTTTCCCATCTTCACCTGTGATCTTTTAACTAAATGATGGGGATATTCTGGTTTTATTCTTTTCAGTATTTATTTTTAGTTTTCTTCATAGCCGAGGAGAACTTCATCCAATTCGCTTGATCCAGTTAATATTTAAACCTATCAAAATGATTTACACAGAAGGATTTCAAGGAAACATTTTCAAGGAATTTTTTTTTTTTCCAAAAATTAAAATTCTGTCATTTAGTCATGTTCAAAATCTGTGACTTATTTCTTCTGTTGAACACAAATACTTTTTTTTGTTGTTGTTTTTAAAGTCAGATTTTTGACCAAGTCTCGTGGAAATACCAAAGTGGAAAGAAGGTCATAAAGGTTTGGAAACACACGAGGGTTTGTAAATTATGACAGAATTTTCATTATATAGTGAGAGCCTTGGCCTGTTGTTCATGTTCATTGCTCCAGAAATTCTCTTAGTGCTGTCGTTTATCTCAAGCTATATAACGGTCCTGTCCGATTCTCTGCTTTAAGCCTGCGTCTAGACATGCCTTGTGTGTTGTCTTAAATACAGATAAGCTGCACAGCAGGCTGAGGAGGAGTGAAGGCATCTTCTCTTTCGTGAAATAAACAGAGGTGAGAATCTCAACACTAGGGCCTCAGCGCGGTCCGTCCTGACTTTCGCTTGCAGAGCTCAGCTCCTCTGAATTCCCACTGAGATCCAAGACCTTCAGAGCGGGATGTGCGGTCAACAGTTATAGGTCAGGAGACTCCATTTGTCCTTGGCTGGTGAAAACAAGGAGAATTTAGTGCTCGTAACCTTTCACAGCTTCAGGTTTCTTGAGCCTACCTTGTATGAAAACTATCCTCAAGCCTAATGGGCAATGTAGATTAGCTCATTTTGTAATATTTATGGAAGGTAGATGTTCCAACTGGTAACGTTTAGAACTCCTCTGAAGGCTGTTTGATAATCTCAAACAGTGATAATTTGTTGGAGATTAAGGGAAGGAGGAGGCACACCAAAAACACCCCATCATTACAGCACATCTGGTCTCTGCTCTCTTCAAAAACCATGTCACAGCTGACTCGGGCCCTCAAATCTGGAAGGAAGTGTAGGGGAATTTCCGCTAATGAATCCAACAATCACACGATGAGGCCTCTGTGCAGGGACTTCAATGGAAGCCACATTCGGAGCAGGCACAGCGAGGCACAATCAAAGGCACCGGCAAGCCGTTAGTTACCACGGGAGCAAAGCTGCAGCTTGTAACCGAACAGACATCTGTTTCCATGACAGCTGTCTGGAACGGCATCAGCCTAACTAACTGCTGCCTCAGAACTAGTCTGACTGTTTGATATCTCTTGCGATAAAGACAGGGAAGATACTGTCAGAAACCCTCGCCGCTTGTTGTTGTGATGCGCTAATGCGAAGAGAGAAGTTTGCATTTGTGTTTATTTTGTGGTTCTTTGAAGCTGCCGGAATCAGAGGCTGCAAAATAGTGGAAGGGAGAAGAAACGTACCCGAGAGAAGTAAACATATGGAGCGAACTACCGCGGTGTGCTCGACGGAAGGCATTATATTGATAACAGAAATGATGATTTCGTTTTTCAAAGCAAAAATTGAGGCTACTGTGTGGCAGTTAAAATGGAAGCAAATGGGACGAATTTTTCATTTACTATGTAACCGAAGTAACGACAGATCATTGAATCCTTGTCATGTACAGTGGGGGAAAAAAGTATTTAGTCAGCCACCAATTGTGCAAGTTCTCCCACTTAAGTGAAAAAAAGATTATTGAAAAAAGAAAAACGAAATGTGGCCGGACTTGGTTTTACACATAAGCTAAATAATTGGCTAAGTCATGTCACAAGAGAGAAATCTGCCATTTCACTGAAAGACCAAGTTATGACATTGTAATGAAAAATTACGAGAGAAAAAAAAGCATGCATTGTTCGCAATAAGATCATTAAGATGCTTTTGGAAATAGAGAATGTCATGCAAGCAGAAAAGAAGCTTATGATTTTGTAATAGTAAGGTATAGCCTTTATGAGCGCTGGGTGGACTAAGAGGGTCTCGTGTGTTTGGCAGGAAAGCAGGGAATGCTAAATGTCAATGGCTAAGCTGTGTTACATTATTTTTTCTGTTAAAACGTGAATTATTAGCGTGCCCATAAAGCTGTTTAAATTATTTTTACTGCCATTTTGTAGTTTATAGTTGCAAAATTGGATAAATTGTGTTACCATGCATATTGTTCACGTTTGGTGGCTATACAAAAAATGTAATGCTTACATATTTGGCCCCGTTCACTTCATTTTAAGTGCCTCAGCGAAATAACAGATTTGCCCGTTTAAGAAAAGGAGGGAAGGGTGGAAATAATTTTTGCTGCAATCAACATGGTCAAAAATGTTGTTGTTTAACTTGTAGTTAATAGGCTAGTATCTCTAGTTCTACATGGCGGAGACACCCGCCTGGTGGTCTGCTGTTTGCAAGGGCAAGGCCTGCCCGCAGAGAGGGGCTTGACAAGGTGAGCTCCAGCACTGCGGCACTCTGCAGCTTTCATTCTCATTCTCTCTCACTCCACCCTCCCTATCTCTCTCAGACAGTACACCTGCTTAGGAGCTCTCCAAAACCCTCACTACACTGAGATACCACCATAGCTAGAGTTTAATAAGCACCGCATCGTCTTATATTGCACATCGAAACACAAAGTCCTTGACCCAAATAGTGCAGATGGCTATGCTCTGAACTGCCACTTAAATCAGTGAGCTTGAGAGTCTGCCGTGTTGCCTGGCCTTCAAGCTGCCTCTGTCTGTGTGCGTATGAGACTGACTCATCAAGCTACAAGAGAACTCAATTTAATCCCACAGCAGGAGATTCATTCTCTTAAAGCTGAAGTTCCCCATCACGTGCTCGCTGATGAGGCGGCCGCGGCACCTCCTCACACGTAACCAAAGTGTGCCAGCCGAGCTGGATTTTTAATGATACATTTGTCAAGCAGCTACCGAGCAATATTTTCAGCATTTGTAAGGAGAAAAACAAAAGGAACATCTGTGTCTCTGTCACCCTTACTTGCACAAGGAGTTGTTAGATCATTAAGAAAATCTTTTTCTTTCTTTCTCTGCCTGTCTGTCTGTATGTCTGGCCATAGTTCTTTTGTTCCATAGTTTTGTAATTCTGTCCTTCTTTCTGCATTTCTTTCTTTTCCTGTTGTTCTTTATTTCCCCAAGTGTTTGACACTTAAATTTTTCTCTTAAAGGGGTCATATGATGCGATTTAAAAATGTTCCTTTCTCTTTGGAGTGTTACAAGCTCTTGGTGCATAAAGAAGATCTGTAAATCTGTAATCTAAAGTCTCAAATCCAAAGAGATATTCTTTATAAAAGTTCAGAGTCAGCCACACCTACCTAAAACGTCTTGTTTAAACACGCCCCCACACAGGTCTACGTCACACTGTGGGAAGATTTGCATAACGCCGCCCAAATGTTCACTCAAAGAAAGAAGGCGTAACTTTTGTTAATTTATATTATTGTTGTTGTTGCCGCCGCCATGTCGTGAAGGCGCTGTGTGTTTCGTTGTGAAAGTGAAACTGCTTTGTTTGGCCTTCCAAAAGAGGACGATATCCGCTTCGTCATGCCTGGAGCTGATCCGTGCTGGTCGCTGAGGAAATACATAAATTTCGCGCTGTGGATTGCCGGATCGGCTTTCACCGTGGATGAAGCGGAGTCCAGCCCGGGGTCGTCACATGTGGTTGCCGCAAGCCCACCGGACGCTCCTTCGTCAAATCCGCCGGCCATGCCGTTCGCAAGCCCGCTCGCCTCCGCTCACTCTAGCCCGCTTTTCAGACCGATGAGCTTTGTAAAAATCGACACGCTTCAGAAAGGCGGGGCATAGAGGAGAAACAATAATGTACAGTATATGGAAAATAATGTTTTTTTTAACCTTAAACCGCATTAACACATTTCATTACACCAAATACACAAAATAATGTTATTTTTAGCAGCATCATATGACCCCTTTAATCTCACTTTTAATTACAATTTCTATTACCCAACTGGTGATTTTAGTGGATATATAAAGTCACTTATGCAGGTTTCCTATATCAGGTTTAGTTCTCAAAATTCTCACCCACTCTTTGGGGCCACTGTATCTACTTTATGGTATAGTCATATTTTGTAGTCATGTAGAAAGTAATTTGTTTGTAAATGCATATGTAGTCTATTTGTAAATGTTTATTAAAAATAATATTTGGTGGAATTTTTTTAAAGATTTCCAGAAGAATCAATCTCACTTGGTGGTACTGTTACTAGATGACTATCTGAGTCCTCACCTTGATGATGCTGCTGCCAGTCAGATTTGGCATGCTCTCAACTGCCCTTGACCGTGAGACGAGATACCACAGAGGGGAAGAGACAGAGAGAGAGTTAGTGAGAGAAAGGTAGAGGGGGTGACGAGGTGAAGAGCAAATGATGCCATTAAAGGCAACAGCTGCTTGCTGAAGCAGTGGCTGGACTGGTCAACCCTGCCACCCATAATGATAATAAGGTCAGCGGGGTCACACCGCTCAGCATCACACCACCCTGCTCCCCCATCCATCAGTTTTCCCGCCTCTAATTATGCAGCAGCCTTCTAACCAAGCATGAGATATTATTACAGAGACGAGATCCCCCTCTCCCTAGATGCATAATGAAGAGCGAGTCGTCTGTGAAGGGAGGCGGATTGTGCCGACAGCCAAACGCAGGATCACTGAGATGGTGCGGCATTATAACATCCCGTTTTCAAGCACAAAAATGCACCAGCATAGGCTTGTGAAGACATTGCATCCTCATAAAGTTGTTCAGTTTGTAGTCCTAAAACCCAAAAGAGAATTAGTTATGGGAATTTCCCTTAGGAATTTTGCATGGGATTTTAGAATAGGGACCATTGGTTCTCTGATTCAGTAAGCACATAAAACTCACTTTCCTGTGGTGGTAGTCCTTATGTAGCAACTTGTTAGCGACTTACTTTTAAAAGCACACAATGGTTTCAAAATTCATGTTTGACGTCTGACTGTGCATAATTTAGGTTGTGGAACAAAACATTAAAAGCATTAATAACATCCTTGAAGGGATAGTTCACACAAAATTGAAACTATTTGGCCCATATTTACTGAATGTTTCAATGTTTTCCCGTGATGATTTGGACCCCACTGACTTTCATTATGCGGAAAAACAGACATTCTTCAAAATATCTTCTCCTAAAAGCCCATCTAAAATGTCCAAGGAGAACTAGCCTTGTGATATAATGACTGAAAAGGTCTATTTATTTGTTACATTTCTGTCTGAACTGAAGCTTTGTAATTTGCTGAAGTTGTGTATATGTATAAAGCAGACAGCATTTACTGAGGCAGAACAGCTTATTTTTAACCCACTTGTGAGGAGTGGGACATGTGAATTTGCATGTGGAACACAGGATTGTATTAAACACTGAATCATGCTCATGTTCCTCCCCTGGCACCTGAGGGGCTTTAGAAAATAAAATCATAATTGCCACAATCAGCTCGTGAACCTGGGTTACCTCCATGCCCACAGCTCTGCCTGTGCACTGGTAGAGTCCCATGTTTAATCTTAATGAGCGTGAGATGCAGGCAGACACACTGTGGGGCGCAGGGCCCTGCTGAGCACCAGGGTATTAGCAGAAAAGAGAGAGAGAGCGAACAGCGAGATAGAGCAGAGGAAACGTGCAAAAACATGAAAAATGATGAGAGCGTAAGATTTAAACTGTTAGAGGGCTCAGAATACATAGTTGGAGGATGTGAAAACAGGAAAGAGCTCTGTTGGACAGGAAGCATTGACAAAATGCCTCAGTAGGGAATTTTTTTAATTTTTTTTATTTAATATTATCTAGCATTTGATTTATTACACAATATTATATTATTGGGCTGTCTAGGTATATATTTAGAATGATTTTCATTCTACTACAGTGACTTTTTTTCTTACAATTTCAACTTTTACTTTTTGAAAGAGCAATTGCATAGCTTAATATTGAAACTTTTTCTTGTTACAGAGTCTATTTCTCTTAAGTGTGACTTCATATTTCACAATGTGACTATTTCTCATTTGTGACCCTGGACCACAAAACCAGTCATATGTCGCATGGCTATATTTGTAAAAAATAAAATGATTAAATAAATTTTTTTATGCCAAAAATCATTAGGATATTAAGTAAAGACCATGTTCCATGAAGATATGTTGTAAATTTCTTACCGTAAATATTACGCTTTTATATTTTTTTTATTAGTAATATGCATTGCTAAGGACTTAATTTGGACAACTTTAAAGGCGATTTTCTCAATATTTCGATTTTTTTTTTGCACCCTCAGATTCCAGATTTTCAAATTTGTATCTCAGCCAAATATTGTCCAATCGTAACATACATCAATGGAAAGCTTATTTATTCAGCTTTTAGACGATGTATACATCTCAGTTTAAAAAAAATTGACCCGTATGACTGGCTTTGTGGTCCAGGGTCACATTTTATACTTCATCTCACAATTGTATTTATTACTCTGAGGTGGAAATATGTGGAAATGATAGAGAGTTGTATATGCTAACAGGAACCAGACAGTTATTTAAAATGTATTCTAGCAGAACATTTTATAATATCTTGTGCATTATCAACAGCTTGATTTTGATATACCCATATACACTAAGATAAATTGCCTCTAAAAATCAGTTCCAAGACACCTAGTGCCCTTCAATAAAATGTTCATTTTTAATGTTGCGGTATATATAGTGATGATATACAGTAGATGATAAATTAGTATGAAAAACACAAGGAGAGCACAGCTGCAAGTAATCAAGTGGTTAATAGGGGATCTCTGGTGCTGCTTTTCTTTCTTTTTGAGAATTTAAAAAGCCAGCAATTGGGGATCACATGATCAGTGACGTCTTTTAAATGTTTAAAATCTGTGGCTTGGTTGATTGGAGTCACTATAGAAAAACAACAGTCAATCTGGATGCTGCTGAGAACGGCATGATATGAGTGTAAAATGAGAGCGAGTGAGGGAGAGTGATCTTGTGTACACAAGCTGAGGGAGCTTTTCCGCACCATCGCCATATTTTTTCCTTTTCCTCATTCACATTGCAGAAGCGAAGAGAATGAGAGCTTTTCAGTTGTTCTCTTAGGTAATGCTTAAATGGGGGGAAAAAATTCAACTGATCCAAAAGTTGAAACTTGTTGACTCTTTCAAAAAGGGAGGACCTTCATAATGAGATGTATTTAATCTATAGTCAGATGACTCCTCAGGGTCTGAAGTTGTCCAGGTTTCGGAATTTATTTATTTATTTTTTATTTTTTTTATTTGCCTAGTTAGCTGCTGTTGTCAGGGATCTTATCTATCTGTAGAATCTATCCCCCTTCATCAACGAAGCCATTGAATTGAATTGCCATTTATTTCTTATTAAGTAGTATTTAAAATACAAGAAGCATTTATATAGCTAATATTTTATTATAAAAAAAAAAAAAATTCATGTTTTTATTTTGCCCTGTCTGCTGCTTTTCACATTTCACATTACAACTGTAGGTAGTCACTAGTGAAGGATTTCCGGTTGTTCTTGTGGTGTCATCAGCCATCAGTGTTGTTATGAGTAGTAACATGACATTTACGTCTCAGGTGATTGATATGCATGGGAATGCTAATGGATGCCTTTCTCCAGGACTGTATCTGAAATCATCCTGATACCCTCATTCACTATTTCCTTCATTACTCCACTAATACAGTCCACTGAATGAATAAAAAAAAATGAATGAGTGAATTCAGACACTGCAATTCTCACAGTGCATTTTTTCTTTAGTCACATCAGTTGTATATTCATTATTGAGGTGCATTATGACACTGAAATTATAATGTCCACTATGATTTTGGACACCATTACAAATGGTTGACTCAAATAGTGTGCTAAATGAGTGTACAGGGGGCAATTTCAGAAACAACCCAGGTATTATAGAGGTGTGCATTAATTTCCAACTGATAAAACAGTATGAAATTCTCAATGGTGCCCCCTGTCTACCATCTGACTTCTCAAAACCAGCTCTCAGACTGATTTATCCATCTTCTCACTCTCTCTCGCTCTCTCTTTCTTCCTAATCTTTCACTCCTAGCCAGTTATGCATAAACGACAGACAGTAATCTCCTGACAGGCAGAACCGAACTATATGAAGGCAGTGCTGTAGATAATACAGGCAAGTTATGAGAACTCAGATGCTGGCTAGTCTGAGTCTCTGCAGCTCATCAGCAGACAGCAGGGCCTGCCTTCAACTTAATTAGCTTCCCCTGAGATCCTCCTCTGACGGCATCAACATTTCGTGTGTGTGTGTGTGTGTGTGTGTGTGTGTGTGTGTGCGCGTGCGTGCGTGCGTGCGTGCGTGTGTGTGTGTGCGTGCGTGCGTGCGTGCGACAGAAAGAAGGAGAGAGCGCAACAGAGTGTGCCGACCATGTCCGGTCAAGTGAATGGAGAGGGGGCACCATTATCAGTCCATCAATTGTGAAGGAATGTCTCCCCACTGTGGGGCTGGGTCTCAGAGCAGTCCTGGAAGAAAGAGAGCGAGGTTGATCTTGGCCCACATCTAGCTGTGCAGCAGGGAAGATGCAAAGAGAGGGAAGGAACATTGTTTCTGTTTCTTCTATGAGATGAGTAAGAGGGTTTGTTGTGCCTCATTTTCTATCTCACTGGAGCATGGCCTTCTGCAGCACAACTGCACCAGGCAAACAACAGCGGGCAGTATAGCATGCTGTTATTTTCTTTTTAAGACATATATTTCCTTATTTCCATAACTCTTATAAGTGGAAAAGAGGTGACCGTTATCTATTCTGGTTTCTTATTATTCTCTATATCAGTTTCTCATTGACCATGAAAAAACATTCCAATAGGCATATTTTAGGAGTAGATAATGGATATATACGATCAAACGCTTGTTTGGCTACTTTACTTGTCAGTCTGATGGTCTTTTCCTGTCTAAGTGGATGGGTTTTTATGTCTTGTTTAAATGCTTTAAATCACTTGATTTAAGTGATCAAGTCCCCCCCCCCCCCCCCCAA
>NW_015505541.1:1114649-1122053 GCF_001515645.1 Sinocyclocheilus grahami
CAACAATTATATTATATGTAATATAATAAGTAATAAATGAGGTTGTCTCACGCTATATATATTACCAGTCACCCGAGGTAGTAACAGTAGCAACAGTATGCTGGTTGAGTGTTTTTCTTTATGATCAATATATTTGTGTACATTTGTATGTGTACATTTATATATCATATATACACAAAATGTATAATTTCCAATTAGTCAGAAAGCGCTTAATAGCTGCTTGTACCTCTCACCAGAGGTGAACACGTGTCAATGTCTGACACAGAAGAGAAGAAATTGTTGAATAAAGTTATTATTTTTGTTTTCTTTGCGCACAAAAAGTATTCTTGTTGCTTCATAAATTTAACGTCGAACCACTGATGTCATATGGACTATTTTAACGATGCCCTACGTTTATTGGCCTTGAATGTGGTAGTTCTTTTGCTGTTTATGCAGGGTCAGAAAGCTCTCAGATTTCATCAAAAATATCTTAATCTGTGTTCCAAAGATGAACAAAGCTCTTACAGGTTTAGAACGACATGAGGGTAATAATGACAGAATTTTCATTTTTGGGTGAACTATCCCTTTAAGGCTAAGATACAAATGTTAGTTTGCACAAAACCTCAAAAGACTGTCTTAAATTCTGACAAAAATTCTTCAAAAAAAGTGAAGTAAGAGCAATCACATTAACAGTGTTTTTGCTGTATAACAGTGCTGCGGCTCTACGAGTGTTGTGTTTGTCCTACACTCTCTGCCTGAATGAATGCTCCACCCCTGCTGATCTACTAGTGCCCAGAGTGTCTGCTGTGCCCGCTGTGCCTGCTGTGACCCCGCGGATAACTTTGTGGTGACCGCAACCACTGCTGATTGATCATCAGAGAGAAAGAACGAGAGAGAGAGGGAGGGGCATTCCACCCATATATAATGTTAAGCTGCCAAGTTGAGCAGATGGCAAAACTCAGTGTATGAGTATGTGTCAATTCTCTCAGATAGCAAAACTCAATGTATGAGTATGCGTCAATTCTCTCAGATGGCAAAACTCAGTGTATGCGTCAATTCTCTCTCTCTCTCTCGCTCTCTCGCCCTCACTCACTACCAGCAAACATTACAAAGGTTATTAGGGGGTGGAGCAGTACTCTTGTTTACTTCATGTTTAATTTATTTTAAGGTCCAATTCTCGCCGTTAACAAACCATTAACTACAACTTTTGCCTCAATAAACTACTAATTTGCTGCTTATTAGTAAGGTAGTTGTTAAATAGGTATTAGGTGGGATTAGGGATGCAGAATATGTGCTTTATACAGGTAAGTACTAATAAACTGCCAATATTTTATTATGCTAATAAGCAACTAGTTAATGGTGAGAATTGGTCCCTGTACTAAATTGTTACCATATAAAAATATCTAAAATATTATATAAAATTCATACTATAATGATTTCTGAATGATCAAGCAACACTGACTTCAGCTTTTCCATCCCAGGAATAAATAATATTTTTAAATATATTAAAATAGACAACAGTTCTTTTAAATTGTAATAATATTTCACAAAATTACTGTATTTTGATCAAATAAATGCAGCCTTGGTGAGCATAAAGGACTGCTTTCAAAAACATTAAAAAATCTTAATTATTTCAAAATTTTGACCAGAGATATGTATGTCTATGTGAGTAACTGTTTTTATTACGTGGCCACTATTGCTTTGTCTGTTAAACAGATCGTGTGATATAAGTATTTTAGTTTTTAACCTAAATCACAGCAGCGTCCATCTTTGAGGAATGTACGCTGTCAAAAATACACAACTATTAGCCAATCATAGCAGTGGGCGTTTACTTCCAAATCTACAATACGCCACGCCGATTCATACAGAGCATTCTGATGACGAGTGCGGTCAAAAACAGGACAGAAAATAGCCTATTCTAAAGTATGATGTCTTTTGATGTAAAAATCTTAATAACATTATAAGTGGACCTCATAGAACAGTACAAAATAAAAAACAAAGGCAGTTTATGACCCCTTTAAAGAAATAGCTAACCAAAGATAATTTAACAATCATTCTACCCATTTGTAATTATTTGTTTACCCTCATGTCTTTCCAAACCTTTTTGTTTTTGTCCATACAATTAAAGTTAATGTGGGCCAATGCAAGTTGAACGTCAACGTTCTTCAAAGTTGTGTTTCACATAATGAAACGTCATCCAAGTTAGGCATGACATGAAGGTAAAATGTTTGTTTGTGTTCATTTTTTGGTGAATGTCATTTTAGTGTGTTATTTGTTTAAGCAGTTTGTCTAGTGTTGTAACTCCAGATCAGTTTACCATAATTTTATACAGAAATCCATGTCAGCATTCACATAATTTGTCCTGCAACTATCATATGCGGCAACTTGCAGCCTTTGCCTAAATTGGTATCTTTATGTAGCAGAAACAACCATATTCCTTTGTTGATTAGATTTACGCGCAGAACGCTGCCAGACACAGCCAGGCTTATGTAAGCATCTGTGCCCACTTCTGGCCCTGGCATGGCAAAGAGCGGCTGGCATGAAGCGAGCTGGTGTTGATACAGTAGTAGAAGGTGTGCGCCGCTGGTTCAGTCAGGCTGGAGCAGAGCAATATGGGTAGCATGAGGTCATTCAACCGTTGCCCATTCATCAGCCTGCGCCACCAAGCCCCATAGCTCCTCTGTCACCTTGACAACACAGCCCACAGCAACCTGCCCTGCATGAAACCTAGCTATTGATTTCTTTCTCTCGTTCTCGCTCTGTGTTCAGCCGTTCGTTATTTCTCTCCCTCGTTCTCTTTCCCCTCCTCACCACAACATCCCTTTTTGTGTTTCTAGCTCTTTATACTACCACTAACATAAATGAGCGTTGTCTTTAATTATTTGGGAGCAGATTAAATGAAAAATCGAAGTAGAGTCTCCCTCAGAAAAGCTCGCTCTCTTGGTTTGGCTCCAGGTCTGAAGTCAGTCTGACATGACAAGCAGGAGAGCACTAAGAAGTGCCATTACCAACTGAGGGCACTGCGGCATTTCAGATGGAAAGCCACTAAGGGAGAAAGAGTGGGAGGTCAGTACTTGAAAAATTCCCTACTAATGGGATTGGATACATGGGATCACATGCAGCAGTGCACACGCACCCAGTCTTGTGTTGCCAGGTTTTACTAAACAGCGAAAGGTCTGGTTCATATAGCAGTGTATTCTGGCTAAGACCCATCCACTTTTAAACTGTCTAATTTACAGCAACCAATCATGGTGTGTTCTGGTCTCACCATGGTTTTATCACAAGACAATTGTGTGGTTGTACAAATACTGGAAAAACAGAGAAAATGTGTGTAGACTCAGAAAAGGATTTTGTCAACAGTAATAATTGATTTTCATAGTGATGATCAGAAAATAAAGGAGAACATGCAGATAATGGGTGTCTAAAGTGTTCTTCAACATTATTCATATGTTTGTTGTCTCTAACCTTGTAAATGTTGGCAAATAATTCATTGTATCAACTTAGTACCTTGTAAACATGACTTTGTGGACTGATAAAAAGCCCTGTATTCCTTTAGTCATGGACGTTGTGTAAAGTCAGCCAATCAGATTAGACGTTGCCAGATTGAAAAAGTGCTTTTGTCATATTCAGTAGTCCATTTAAAAAGTTTGTGTTACTTTTAAAAGTTTAGTATTCTTCATGCTTTAGACTGCAGTTCATTTTCCATATTTTAAAGGGGTCCTATTATGCTTTTTCACTTTTTGAATTTTAGTTAGTGTGTAGTGTGTATGTTTGGGCATAAAAAAGATCTTCAAACTTACAAATTACTTCGTTTTTTAAAAATCCCTTTTCTACGGTGGCCGAGAGAGCTCAACGCGCTGCAACTTAAGAAAACACATGCAAATTGAAAAAACAGCTCTCTCGGCCACCGTACTTTTCAAGAACTACAACGAATGGCTCATTTGGACTACGTTTGTTTTCTGGGTTTTGTGATCTCACAAAGCGTCCCATTAGAATATCATTAAAATAATTCCTGCCTAGGGAAAGTCGACTTGTTGGGGGGTGGGGAGGGGCGAAGTCATGGTTAGAACGCTTGGTTGAGTGCATCAGACAAGACGACGACGACGAAGAAGAAGTGCTGCTGTAGCCTCAAGTTTTGGCAAGTTATTACACATGCACCTGAATAATTATGTATGTTACAATTATGAAAACGTTTTTATAATAAATTGCTGACAGTACAATACTGGACAATGATGTAATCTGCAGAATTTACCCTTCAATTAAGAGACTACAGTGTTTCCCATACATTGAGTGCGGGTGTTTTTATATCACTGTATTTCTGAAGGAAACCGACTGTCTTCAGAAAATTGGATGTTATTTTCATTTAATCTTGCATGTAATGTCTGATAAAGCAGTGTTTTTTTGAGCTGAGCGCTGCTTAGTGTACAGCAGTTACTGGGGAAACCTTGATCTCTACCACTCCAACAACGCCTCCTGTTGGCAGAGAATGAGTTTGCATATATATGCACTTATCTGTACATAGTAATTGCAGTTATTTTTAAGCGGTTGTTGTCATCCTATCTAAAACGTGATTTAGCCAAAAAAACAACAATAACGTTACCACTCTAATATGTCTTGCAATATCCGTGCGTGCAAAGGTTCTGCGCGATCCTCTTGTTCAATATTCTCGGGTCTGAATCCGGCTCAAATTGATCCATCAAATTGAGCCATCCTTAACTAAACTTGCTGCTTTGGCAAGGGGTGCGGCAGTACTGAAACACCGTTTAAGCTGTTCGCCAATCACAACGCACTGGGATAGCTAACCAATCACATCACATTTCGTTTTCGGAAGGCAGGCGTTCATCAAACCCGGAACTAATCGAGCCTTTTGTGCCAGACTGGGGAGAAAGTTATTGTAATAATGTAAATTATACCCAAAAAATGCATTTTTCGAACCACCAAGCATGAGAGCATGTTCTAGTTATTTATTTATCATTTTTTTGGTCAGTTACTTTTTTTTTTTAATTCTTCTAACCAAGGTTGCATTTATTTGATGAGGAACAGTCAAACTGTAATATTGTGATTATTATTATTATTATTGCCATTTCTCCAGTCTTCAATGTCACATTATTATTCTTTAGAAATTATTCTAATATGGTGATTTGCTGTTTAATATTTTTATGGAAACCATGATACATTTTTTCAGGATTCTTTGATGAATAGAAAGGTTTTTTTTTAAAAAACATTTATTTGAAATATAAATGTTTTGTGACATTATCAATGTCCCTACTGTTTTGATCAATTTGATGCTTCCTTGATTAATAAAGTATACATTCAAAAAAATTACTTACTGACCCCAAACTGCATGGTTGTGTATCAGTAATTTGCTTGACTAGAGTTACACTGTGTGGATGCACTGTTGACATTCATTTACTCTTTACTTTAATTTTAGATTAAAATCTTCTTACTTTATCTTAAAAGCAATGAATTTGCATTGCAAAAGAACAACTATAGCTTCCTTTCTCATTTCACACTCTGCTTTTTCCAAAGCTGACCCCTGCTGATATATTAAGATACACTGAGCTGAAGGTCACGTTTAATCACATGACTACCAGCTTTGTGGGTGTACAAATCAATACGTGACATGTCGGCAGCAGGAGCGTCGTTGCCCATAGTGTGTTGAGCTCTGTGTGCTAAAGGTTAATGTACATTTGCTTTTCTCACAGTGGCATTGATTTACATCAGTGTAACATGTGAGAAACATAGCACAGTTGGTGAAATGCAACAGCAGACGCTTGTCCTGCACTGGGAACAGAGAGAACCTCTATAAGCGAGACTGTCAAAGGGAAGAGTGTAAAGCTGTGCCCTTGCATTATGACCTTTTCCTCTTTCGTTAGTATTGAGCGCCCATCTCCCCTTCGCCTGAACAGCAGCCGTCTGGGCTGCCCACTGCTCCAGTGTCATCCAGTCTGGCTCATGGATCTTTATTAAATGTTAATCAGCCTCCAGCTACAGTCTCAAACTACAAGGATTTTACTCTCGCTCCCTCCGTCTTCTGTGGGCTTGCTCTCCTTCACCCAGCTCTCATCCTTTTGCATCTGTTTGAGAGCATTAGAATTTGTTTTATGTTGTTGTTGTTGTTTTTTTGTAAAGTTGCCAGATGTATTAGTTTTAATAGAAAAAGAATCTCTCACAGGAGAGATGTTTATCAGTAACTGTGCTGATGGGTGATTATATAATTGCAGGTACATTTGGTGTTCAAAGACATTATTTTTTTCAAATGGTTATTTTTTAATTATTTTAATAATTTGCTACTTATTGTTATGAATTACAAGATGTTACAATCAATAACGATATAATAACTGTTAAAAAGTGTCTTAAATAGCTCAAAATCATGATTTCTTGTTGTCCAAATGAGTCAGTGCATTTTTTCCATCATGTATCATGTAATCAAAATATTTTATTGTACTTTTCTTTTTGTAATATTTCATTCATTTTATTTATAAAAGCCCTAAATACTAATTTACTTAATTCTACAACATTAAATTGTTTAAAAATAACTTGTTTCTTATAAAAACGTGTGTCCATAAATCTTGCGTCAACTCTGTTACCGTATCATATTTTGATTTAAATTGGTGGAATTATCTCCCACAACTATGTAAGATACAGGAAATGATGACACTTTCCCTCACTGATATACGGAAGTTCTAAGCGGCCATGCATAATTTTTTTTTTCCCTTCTTGTTTTCTCGTTATAACGACTTATTTTCTCGTTATATCGACATAACAAGAGTTGTTTTCTCGTTATAACGACTTAATTTTCTCGTTATATCGACATAACGAGAGTTGTTTTATTTATTTCAATCCCCTGCTGAAAAACAACAACAATAGAAACCATCAATAAAATTTGTAATGGTTTTGCTGGTTATAATGGAAATTGTATTGGTTTTAATGGAAATAATTTTAATGGACCTTATTGGTCTCTAGTGGTAATCGGTTGCCTATTATTATTGTTGTTAAAACCACTAAATCCTAATGGAACATGTCCCAAAAGACACTACAGGAAACCATTATTTAATGGTTTTAATGATTAAAAGTAATAATTTGTAATTTATTAATTGATCAATGTAATGGTATGGAAACCATTAGAATTTCTGTGATGTTTTATTGTTTCTTTCAGCAGGGTCACCATGGGTTTTGTGATGTTATTTGCCATAAATGCGATACATTGATTGCTGTAATATTGTGAGATAGTAGCGGCTGTTTGTAGTTGTGGTTGGCCTATTTGTGAGAAAATCCAAGGCCGTTTTTTACTCCCAGTCCGTCCCTGGCTGAAGACCAGCTAAAAAATATAATACCTTGTCACAAGGTGGCGATAGTGAGGCTGACCCGAAAGTGAGCATCACCCTAGTTCCCTGTGACCAACAAAAGTTTATGATTCTTTAC